>NW_015166461.1:312095-322483 GCF_001447785.1 Gekko japonicus | reverse complement strand
AAGCGATCAATAAATTGAAATTATTATTATTATTATTATTATTATTATTATTATTATTATTATTATTATTATTATTATTATTATTATTATTATTATTATTATTATTATTATTATTATTATTATTATTATTATTATTATTATTATTATTATTATTATTATTATTATTATTATTATTATTATTATTATTATTATTATTATTATTATTATTATTATTATTATTATTATTATTATTATTATTATTATTATTATTATTATTATTATTATTATTATTATTATTATTATTATTATTATTATTATTATTATTATTATTATTATTATTATTATTATTATTATTATTATTATTATTATTATTATTATTATTATTATTATTATTATTATTATTATTATTATTATTATTATTATTATTATTATTATTATTATTATTATTATTATTATTATTATTATTATTATTATTATTATTATTATTATTATTATTATTATTATTATTATTATTATTATTATTATTATTATTATTATTATTATTATTATTATTATTATTATTATTATTATTATTATTATTCCAGTGTTCTGGCCCCACTGCTGGACCTCCTGATGGTACCTGGTATTTTTGGCCACTGTGTTGGGCTGGATGGGCCATTGGCTTGATCCAACACTGGCTTCTCTTCTGTTCTTAGGAACTCTCGGTCTGGGGCAAGGGATGCTCTGTCTTCTTGGTGCTTGGGGGGGGCAACAGTGGGAGGGCTTCTATTGTCCTGGCCCCGCTGGTGGACCTCCTGAGGGCACCTGGTATTTCTGGCCACTGTGTGACACAGAGTGTTGGACTGGATGGGCCACTGGCCTGATCCAACATTGGCTTCTCTTCTGTTCTCTTATTTTCTTATGTTCACTAAAAAGACAAAGCAGTTGGTTTTCGTTCAGATCAAGCCTGAACTCTCCCTAGAAGCTATAAACTGAGGTTATTGTAATTTGGTCCCCTTATGAGAAGACGAGAGCCACTGGGAAAGACAGTCATGCGAGGAAAAGCGGAAGGCAACAGGGAAAGAGGAAGACCCAACGTCAGAAGGATGGACTCTGTCAAGGAAGCCACAAAGGCCCTCCGTTTGCAAGACCTGAGCAAGGCTGGTTAACGAGGGGACGTTTTGGAGGACACTAATTAATAAGGAGCTGCGGTGGCTCAAGTGGTTAAGACGCTGAACTGCAGGCTGTGGAAGGTCGGTAGTTCAGCAGTTCGAGACCCAAGTGTGCCACATGATGGAGTGAGCTCCCATCTCTAGTTCCAGGTCCTGCCAACCTAGCAGTTCGAAAGCAAGAAATTGCAAGTAGATAAATAGGTACCACTTCGGTGGGAACAGCGTTCTGTGCGCCTTGGTGTTTAGTCATGCTGGCCACATGACCACGGGAACATCTTCGGACAGCGCTGGGTCTTTGGCTTTGAAATGGAGATGAGTACCGCAACCCTAGAGTCGGACTCGACTGGCTTTCGAGCAAGGGAACCTTTACCTTTACCTTTAATTAATAGGGTCATTCCGCACTAGATTTTAAATCCTGGTTCAACCCTGTCCCCCAACTTACATTCTACACTACATTCAAGTTCACCCCTGTAATTATCTCTGGGTATATTTTGTTTCCACATTACACTGAGGTCACCCGGTTTTGCCCCACACTTGTCCTGGGATAAACAGATGTTATTATAACCAGAGATAAATGCCAGGTATTCTGTTGTGAGTCGAACTCTGATAACACCGGGGATGAGATCCAAGTGCATAAAGGACCTATACGCTGGAAGTGACTCAATGTCACTAAACACACACACAGCTAGGGAGGAGTGACACACAGCACTAAGGTCAGTGTCACAACCTGCCTAGTGTTTTTATATCTCTGCTGTGTGCACTTCTGCTATGATTTCTTTTGGCTGGAATTCAGTGGGCAGCTGGCTGACCGAGCACTGGATGCATCCATGCAGAAGCACGAAAGCAGAAATGCCGTGCCGCTTTTCACCTTGCGACTGGAGGCCCCTCTATGTCCAGAGTAACTGGTTGTCCACAGTGGCTGGCCACCGTGTGAGACAGGATGCTGGACTAGACGGACTAGTGTCCTGACCCAGCAGGGCTCTTCTGATGTTCTTATGAAGGCCTCTATGACCTGTTGTTGGCCCTCCAGAGGAACTGCTTGGCCACTCTGTGAGACAGGATGCTGGACTAGATGGACCTTCACTGGTCTGATCCAGCAGGGCTCTTCTGGTGTTTTAATGAAGGCCTCGGCCTCTATGCCCTGCTGTTGGACTTCCAGAGGAACTGGCTGGCCACTGTGTGAGATGGGATGCTGGACTAGATGGACCACTGGTCTGATCCAGCAGGGCTCTTCTGATGTTCTTATGAAGGCCTCAGCCTCTCTGCCCTGTTGTTGGCCCTCCACAGGAACTAGTTGGCCACTGTGTGAGATGGGAGGCTGGACTAGATGGACCACCGGTCTGATCCAGCAGGGCTCTTCTGATGTTCTCATAAAGGCCTCGGCCTCTCTGCCCTGTTGTTGTCCCTCCAGAGGAACTGGGTGGCCACTGTGTGAGACGGGATGCTGGACTAGATGGAACACTGGTCTGATCCAGCAGGGCTCTTCTGATGTTCTTATGAAGGCCTCGGCCTCTGTGCCCTGATGTTGGCCCTCCAGAGGAACTGGTGGGCCACTGTGTGAGTCACGATGCTGGATGAGATGGACTACTGGCTGGGTCCAGCCAGGCTCTTCTTATGTTCTTATCTCTGTAGCCTGGAATTCTGGGAGATCTCCAAACACCACCTGGAGGCTGGTCACCTTGTTGTCTGTTGTGGGGAGGGGAAGGGAAGGGAGCTTGTAAACCGCTCTGAGACTCCTTTGGGTAGTGAAGGGCAGGGTATAAATCCAATCTCCTCCTCCTCCTCTCTTGTGGATCCTGCTGAGTTGACCTCCCAGCCACGACACCCATCATTTTGTGGCACACGCTTTGAGAAGGGTGCCAGCTCCGAGCCACTTGGTGGAAGGGGTAGGTTGCCCAGGGATCATTGGTTGATTATTAACTTCTGTTGCAAGTCCCAAAACAGGGCCAAAGTTTGTGCCCTTGTTTATCTACTCTGGTGAAGCCCTCACCCCCCCCCCTTCGGTCATCAATACGTATATCTGCAAAGTGGTTAACGGTGACTGGGACACGCAAGGCTTCAGAGGGTTACTGCAAAAGCAGCAGCGGCCAGTGGACACCGGAAAGGAAGGAATGATCGGGCGTCTCTGTGGGGTTCCATCTTTCTGATCATGTTGTCAGTCTGGGTTGGGGGAAAGGAGGACGTGGAGGGGTGGGGTGGAAGACGTCTGGAATCTGGCACTCCGTCCAAACGGTGGGTAAGGGCCCTCCAGTGCTGAAACCTCTGTAAGGGATTGCTGGCAGGGTCAAGAGGCGAGCGATCCTCTTCCCCTTCCGATGGTGGAGGGCCAAAAGGAATACTTCCACCCGCCTTCGCGGAGACACTGGGGCTTATGTCTCAGCTGGAACGCAACACAGGAGAAGGGACAATCCACAGCCAAGGACTTTCCATTTAGAAATGTGTCCTGGGCCCTGGGAAGAAGACTCTGAAAGGAAGTGTCCTGTTCTCCCGGCGAGTCGTGAGAAACACGTCTGGGACACCAGGGAAGCTGGTTGGCTTGTTTACTGTCCTTGAATCCCAGAGAACCAGCAAAAGTCAAAAGGGAGCAGAGAGCTTTGGTGCCTGGTCTCTGCCCACTTTGCGTGGGTCGCGATGGGGACACCAGCCCGGTTCGCGAGGCCGTGCCGCTCGATCAGCGCCGTTCTCCTCCTGGAAATGCTCTTTCTCCTCCTGTTCTGCCGACACGGTAAAGGATCCTTCTTTCCTGCCACTTGCTGGGGGTGGTTCTGGCTTGGTGGGTGGGAAGAAAAAAGGGAGGGGGCAGCTAGTTGTGCCGGAGCGCCACCGTGGAAAGAGATCATGGGGTTGTCAACTCCAGCTTGGGAAATTCCTGGAGATTTGAGGGTGGTGCCCGGGGAGGCTGGAATTTGGAGCTCAGCAGAGGCGTAATGCCAGAGATCCCCCGGCCCCACCTGGAGGTTGGCAACCAGGGGTGGCAGGCCAAGCCCTCACCAAGCGACTCTTCTGACAAAGGCCTGCTGCCCATTGTGTTTTCACTCCGGTTGCCATTTGGGGTTGGAGATATCCTGGAGATTGGAGGGGAGCCTGAGGAGCTGGACCTAGAGACACCAACTTCGGGGAGAGCGCTCCTACTGTGGCGTAGGTGCTTGCTAAGAAGGGAGTTTTAGAAATTCAACCCCTAAGTGGGTCAAAAGGGGGAAAATGTGCTCCCCCATTGATTCCTATGCGGCTCCCGGGCAGCTGCCTCTCTGCACCCCCCAGTCTCTGATTGGTCAGCTGCAGAGCTCAGTGTTCTGAGGTAAAAAAACCCCCCAACAGTTACAGGGGACTGCACATGGCTAATGACAGTTGAGGATTGCAACAGCGCAGTCATTTTGATGCAATAGTTCAGACCAAGAGGTGTCAGTGATCAGACACTGTTAAATAAACAGAATATTGCAAGAGTGCTACTGTTTGCAGCATGTTTTTATGTTAAGTAAAAAAGACACCCCTTTGTGTTTGTGTCCTTTATAAAGTTTACATCTCCACTACCTGGCATTACATTTTATGACACACGTCAGATCCGGCCCTCATAACAAATGAGTTTGACACCCCTGCTCTAGGGGAATGGATCTCTGTAGCTTGGATAGCAGTTGTAATTCTGGGAGTTCTCCAGGCCCCACCTGGAGTTTCGAGCTGCAGTGTTAGAAGAGTCAAACAACAAATATATACACTTCAAAAACCTTATTTCTAAGTTAAAGTTCCGTCTTATAAAAGTGCATTGTGTATTATTCATAATATGCTAAGACAGGTATATATTCATTACATGCGATATCAACAATAATAATCAGTCTGTACAATCTAATAGCTACCAGTCAATTTACATCCTTTTTACACAATCAACCCCAACGAGAGTTTCTAGAATTGTACACCCCCTTCTCCTCGCTTGAAAGTGTTCCAAAGGGGGAAGTTTCCTTTTGTGGTTACATTGAAGTTTAAATTGATGTTTGTTGCTGGTCCTACAAAAGGCCCATTAAGCCGCTGACAATCATAGACGGAGCGCTCCTGGTCTTTCTCAAGGCAACTCTTGTGTCCACACAGGGTGTTCAGCCACATCCTCCTTTAGCCTGCGTGGGTGAATGCAGTAACTTTCCCACAAGAATAAGGCCTCTACCTCCAAGTCTGGTGTAGTGCAAAGGTGTCAAACTCATTTGTTATGTGGGTCAGTTCTGACATAAATGTCACTTTGTCGGGCGGGGACACGTGTGCTATAAAATGTACCAGAGATAGAAACTGTATAAAGGACAGCAGCTGGTAAGCTCCGAGTTCGTGTACCCAGGGGTCATTTCGTAGAAAAAGAGGTGCAGGAGCTCATTAGCATAACTCATTAGCATAACTATTTGCATAGGCCACACCCCCTGATGTCACTGGAAGTGTGTCAGAAGGCAACACCCACCGCTCAGGCTCCACTGGACTGTTTTGGATGGCTAGCTATTGGGGGGCGGGGGACGTGCAGATCTTTCCTTGCAGAGGAGGGAGAGCTTATACCTGAATAAAACTTGGTCTTAAAGGTGCCACTGGACTGTTTTGGGCCGGGGGGGGGGGCTCTGCAGCTTACCTGGCTGCTCCTTGCTCTGACTGAGGGCTGCTGGGAGCAGGGGGTGGGGCTTGTTGCATGTGCCCGCCCCCTGGGCTCTTTACTGCTGGAGCTCCGCTCCTGTGTGCTCCCGCAGGAAATGACCCCTGTACATATATATTTGGTGGTGGGAAGTGCCGTCAAGTCGCAGCTGAATTATGCCAACCCCGTATCGTTTTCAAGGCAAGAGAGGAATGGAGGTGGTTTGCCATCGTCTGCCTCTGCGTAGCAACCTTGGGCTTCCTTGATGGTCTCCCATCCAAGTACTAACCAGGGCCGACCCTGCTTAGCATCTGAGATCTGATGAGGTTGGGCTTGGCTGGGCCGTCCAGGTCAGGACAGGTGCTGGGAAGTGCTATCAAACGCGGCCGACTCATGGCAACCCCATACAGGCCCGTAGCCAGGATTTTGTGGCTTGTGGGGCAGATTTTTCCCCTGGTGGGGCTGAAGTTAGTGCAGAAAGAAGAGCCATGTAGCCAACAGAAAGCTGTTACCAGGAGAGATCGCTAAACTGCAAGCTGTCAACCACTTGAGATGACAGTTCTCAGCTGCTGCAAGTCAATCACTTCTGCCAGCCGAAACAACAATTCTGACAACAAGCCGGCAGGAGGGGACGATGACTTCTGTAGTCAAGAAAGCTAACACCTAGGGCAGAAGCACTTGACTTCTATAGTCAATAAAGCTAACATTTAGGCAGAAGAACTCCCCTAAAGGAGACCAGTATCTGGACACAGAGTTAGAAGGGATCCCAGAGGTCACCTACTCCAACCCCCTTGCTTGGTGTGGGCATTAGTCGACTACAGCACCCCACTCTGCTTAAAGGAGTGCACGCCTTTTAAAAAATGTTTGATTGAAAAAAGCGTTTACAGGATAAATTCTTGTGGGGCAGTGCCTTTAAGAAAGGGGGCAGAGCCCCCAAAGCCCCACTGTAGCTACAGGCCTGACCCCATAGCGTTTTCAAGGCAAGACATGTCCAGAGGTGGTTTGCCACTGCCTGCCTCCGTGTAGCACACCCAGTCTTCCTTGCTGGTCTCCCATCCAAGTACTAACCAGGGCTGACCCTGCTTAGTTTGGTGTAGTGCTTGTGTGTGTGGACTCTAATCTGGGAGAACCGGGTTTGATTCCCCACTCCTCCACTTGCACTTGCTGATGTGACCTTGGGTCAGTCGCAAGCTCTGGCACAGCTGTCCTTGAAAAAGAGCAGTTTGTGTCAGAGCACTTTCAGCCCCACCCACCTCACAGGGTGTCTGTTGTGGGGAGGGGAAGGGAGAGGAGTTTGTCAGCTGCTCTGAGACACCTTTGGGTAGTGAAGGGTGGGGTATAAATCCAATCTCTTCTTCTTCTTCTTCTTCTTCTTCTTCTTCTTCTTCTTCTTCTTAGCTTTCTTCTTCTTCTTCTTCTTCTTAGCTTCCGAGGTCTAACAAGATCGGGCTCACCGGGCCATCCAGCTCAGAGCATATATTTTTTTTTGGGGGGGGGGCTGAAGGAAGGATGTTCTGTTCCGACTCCCCCTTCTTTCCCCTGCCCCCCCGTTGTGATTGTCTCTGGTTATCCCTGCACAGTTTCTACCCACTGCAAGATCTCGCGCTGCAACTCCGAGTACCTGGCCGCCACGCAGGACGTGCGCGGCCCCAGCACGACCGCCGCCTACTGCACGGCCTTGCGATCCTACTCCCGATGCACCCGGCGGACGGCCCGCACCTGCCGCGGCAACCTCGCCTACCACTCTGCCGTCTACGGGATCGAGGACCTCATGATCCAGAACAACTGTTCCCGGGAGGGTCCGACTTCGCCTCCCTGGCCCCCTGCCCCGGAACCCAACAGGCAGAGCTTCGAATCGCTGGATATCTGTGACTATGAGAAGAGTTATGCTCACAAGCACAGCCGGCCCCCTGCGTACCAGCACTGTGCCACCTTTGGGGACCCCCACGTGCGGACTTTCAGCGATGAGTTCCACACCTGCCGAGTGCAGGGTTCCTGGCCGCTCCTAGACAACCACTATCTGTTTGTGCAGGCCACGAGTCATCCCATAGCGGAAGGGTCTAATGCCACAGCTGTTGGCAAGGTAAAGACTTTTGGCTTCCAAAACTCCCCCTTGCTGTTTTCCTTTAGGCACATCTGCCGATCAGGTGTGTAGCTACGGCGGGGCATTTTGGGGCAACGCCCCCTCATTAGCAAGCACCGCCCCATCTGAGCGGCTCACCTGCCTGCGGCCGGTTGCCTGTGGGAGGGCTCGCTGCTCACGGCTTGTGTGGCATTTAAACGGGGGAGCCGAGAGCTCAGAGAACTTGGCTCCCCGCTCAAGCCACAAGCTGGCCGCAGCGAGTAGATGAGAAAGAGCCTCTTCCCTCTCTACTGCTGGCTGTGGGCGGGCTTGCCGCTTGTGGCTTGAGTGGCGTTTTTTGTCTGTGTGATGTCACGACTGACGTCATGCCCCCCCTCGGTGCCCCCTCCCAAATTCCTGGCTATGCCCCTGCTGCTGATGCAAGTGGTAGAAAGCGCTGTCAAGTCGTAGCCAATTTATGGCAACCCGAGGGGTCATTGCCTGCGGGAGCGCAGAGGAGCGGAGCTCCGGCAGTAAAGAGCCTAGGGGGCGAGCACATGCAACAAGCCCCACCCCCTGCTCCCAGCAGCCCTCAGTCAGAGCAAGAAGCAGCCAGGTAAGTTGCAGAGCCCCCTGGTCCAAAACAGTCCAGTGGCACCTTTAAGACCAAGTTTTATTCAGGTACAAGCTCTCCCTCCTCTGCGAGAACAGATCTGCACATCCCCCCCCCAATAGCTAGCCATCCAAAACAGTCCAGTGGCACCTTTAAGACCAAGTTTTATTCAGGTACAAGCTCTCCCTCCTCTGCGAGAACAGATCTGCACATCCCCCCCCCAATAGCTAGCCATCCAAAACAGTCCAGTGGCACCTTTAAGACCAAGTTTTATTCAGGTACAAGCTCTCCCTCCTCTGCGAGAACAGATCTGCACATCCCCCCCCCAATAGCTAGCCATCCAAAACAGTCCAGTGGAGCCTGAGCAGTGGGTGTTGCCTTCTGACACACTTCCGGTGATGTCAGGGGGCGTGGCATATGCAAATAAGTTATGCTAATGAGTGATGCTAATGAGCTCCTGCACCTCTTTTCCTACGAAATGACCCCTGGGCGACCCCGTAGAGCTTTCAAGGCAAGAGATGAACCAAGGGGGTTTGCCGCCTCCTGCCTCTGCATAGCGACCCTTCCTTGCTGGTCTCCCCTCCAAGTGACAACCGGGGCCGCCCCTGCTTAGCTTCTGAGATCTGATGAGATCAGGCCAGCCTGGGCCGCCCAAGTCAGTGCAGACAAACAGAGGTGAGTTGGCCATCGCCTGCCTCTGCGTAGCAACTCTGGACTTCTGTGGTGGTCTCCTACTGACCCTACTTAGTTTCCTTGATCTGATGAGATTGGCCACCCAGGTCTGCTCAGCGATTCAAGAGGGTGGATTAAACCAGGAGGGAAGACGATAACCGCTGTGGTGACGACTGGTGTACGAGGACAGGATCCCATCCCCCTAGGTGGCAGAGCGCATGCTGCGCATGAATAGGGTCTCACATCCAAAGGCCAGAGAGACTAATCCTCCATCACCACAGACAACACCGTAGCTGGATCAGTCATCTGACTTAAGGCCGGGCAGGTTCATGCGCTTACCTCAATGCTGCTTAGAGAGGCATTTGCTGGCAGGGACATTTCCAGCAAGGGGAAAGTTCGTAAGAATGTTAAGAGATCAGATCAGACCAGTGGTCTACCAGGTCCATCATCCTGTTTCATGCAGTGGCTACCCAGTGGCTGTGGAGGGCCCATGAAGAGGGAAGAGAGGCTGAGGCCACCACCCGATGATGCTTTTCCCTTGACTAAAGAGCATAAGAACATAAGAGAAGCCAATGTTGGATGAGGCCAATGGCCTATCCAGTCCAACACTCTGTGTCACACAGTGGCCAAAAACACCAGGGGCCATCAGGAGGTCCAGCAGTGGGGCCAGAACACCAGAAGCCCTCCCACTGTTCCCCCCCCCCCCGAGCACCAAGAACACAGAGCATCCCTTGCCCCAGACTGAGAGTTCCTAAGAACATAGAACATAAGAGAAGTCAATGTTGGATCAGGCCAATGGCCCATCCAGTCCAACACTCTGTCACACAGCGGCCAAAAACACCAGGTGCCATCAGGAGGTCTGGCAGTGAGGCCGGGACACTAGAATCAGGAGGTCCAGCAGTGGTGCCAGGACACTAGAAGCCCTCCCACTGTTGCCCCCCCCAAGAAGACAGAGCATCCCTTGCCCCAGACGGAGAGTTCCTATCTATACCTTGTGGCTAATAGCCTCTGATGGACTTCTGCTCCAGATGTTTATCCAATTCCCCCTTGAAGCCGTCCATGCTTGTAGCTGCCACCACCTCCTGTGGCAGTGAATTCCATGTGTTAATCGCTCTTTGGGTGAAGAAGGGCTTCCTTTTATCCATTCTAACCCGTCTGCTCAGCAATGACACTGTTGGCTGATGAAGCCCCCCAAGGACAGCAAAGTTCCTTACCCTTCTGCAAGCCCTGCAAGAGGACGCTCGCCCCTGTGACCCCAGAAATGCAGCTGTTGCTTCCTGGCTCAGCCTGCCTGTTTTTTGGAGCTTGGCTGGA
>NW_015166461.1:304137-312063 GCF_001447785.1 Gekko japonicus | reverse complement strand
TTCCCATTGAGTCCACTTTGGCCAAAGGATCCTCTCGCTTGCCTGATCCTTCGGCATTACAGCTGCCAACTCTGGCTTGGGGAATTCTTGGAGATTTGCAAGTGGAACCTGGGGAGGGAGGGGGTAGGAAAGGGAGGCGAGGGACCTCCCCTGGGTACGAGGCCACAGAGTCCACCCTCCAAAGTAGCCATTTTCTCCAGGAGAACTGATCTCTGTAATTAGGTGATCAGCTGGAATTCTGGGAGATCTCCACATGCAGCGGGACTAAACCAGGTGAGGCAACATCAGGGGAAGGCCTCAGCCTCTCTGCCCTGTTGTTGGCTGTCCAGAGGAACCGCTTGGCCACTCTGTGAGGCAGGATGCTGGACTAGATGGACCCCTGGTCTGATCCAGCAGGGCTCTCCTTATGTTCTAACGAAGGCCTCGGCCTCTTTGCCCTGTTGTTGGCCATCCAGAGGAACTGGTTGGCCACTCTGTGAGGCAGGATGCTGGACTAGATGGACCCATGGTCTGGTCCAGCAGGGCTCTTCTGATGTTCTTATGAAGGCCTCGGCCTCTCTGCCCTGTTGTTAGCCCTCTAGAAGAACTGGTTAGGCACTCTGTGAGGCAGGATGCTGGACTAGATGGAACCTCAGTGGTCTGACCCAGCAGGGCTCTTCTGATGTTCTTATGAAGGCTTCTGCCTCTGTGCCCTGTTGTTGGCCCTCCAGAGGAACTGGTTGGCTACTGTGTGAGATGGGATGCTGGACTAGATGGTCCCTCACTGGTCTGATCCAGGAGGGCTCTTCTGATGTTCTTAAGAAGGCTTCTGCCTCTGTGCCCTGTTGTTGGCCCTCCAGAGGAACTGGTTAGCTGCTGTGTGACACAGGGTGCTGGACTAGATGATGGTCTGATCCACTGGTCTGATTCACTGGTCTGATCCAGCAGGGCTCTTCTGATGTTCTTCTCAGGGAAAGGCCTCAGCCTCTGTGCCCTGCTTTTGGCCCTCCAGAGGAACTGGTTAGCTGCTGTGTGACACAGGGTGCTGGACTAGATGATGGTCTGATCCACTGGTCTGATTCACTGGTCTGATCCAGCAGGGCGCTTCTGATGTTCTTATGCTTTGGGGTTGCCAACCCTCCTTTGGCTTGAACTTAAGGAAGTTTTTTTGGGCGGGGGTTGCAGAGAAACGGAGCCATTAACACTAGTCTCAGCTTCCTGGAGGTCGGTGGTATAAGTTCACTTGACAGTTGTGCATCATGTGCTCTTCTGACTTATGGCAACCCTGCCAATGAGTGGCCTCCAAGATGTTCTGTTGTTAACAGCCTTGCTCAGGTCTTGCAAACAGAAGGCCTTGGCTTCCTCTCCTGAGTCAATCCATCAGTTCCTTTATCGAGCCAATCCATCTTTGTCATGTCAATTCATCTTGACAGGGACCACCTGAGGAAGCAAGAGGTGGGGGCTGGTGTGTGGTGACACGTTCTCTTTCCCGGGGAAATTAAGGTCATTTCTGCAGTCGTGAAATCCCCCACTTTGACGTTTTTTAAAACTGTGTATGTGAAATTTCCCGCAGTAGATTTTTCCGCACCAGGTGCAAACTTGAAGTTTTCTCCTTCTTATCCTGTGGTTTTGGAATCCCCAATTTTAGTGCTCAACATGGTGCTCGACAGGGCTTTTTTTGTAGAAAAAGCCCAGCAGGAACTCATTAGCATAACAGGCCACACCCAACAGCTGAAACGTATTAGCATATTAGGCCACACCCTGCCGCCACCGCTCATTTGCATATTAGGCCGCAGCCCCGTGTTGCCAAAAGTATGGTCATCCAGCCACACCCACCTTTTGCTTCTGATTCTACCTCGTTTGTTGTCCAAACCCAGGACTTTTTTTTGTAGCAGGAACTCCTTTGCATGTTAGGCCACACACCCCTAATGTAGCCAATCCTTATGAGTTCCTGCTGTTGGGTGTGGCCTATTATGCTAATGAGTTCCTGCTGGGCGTGTCCAACTCAGGAGCCAGCCGGAACTCCGTTCCTGTGCGTTCCTGCCCAAAGATAGCCCTGGACTAGATGAAGAAGAATAAGAAGAGATTGGATTTATACCCCACCCTTCACTTGGAGTCTAAGAGC
Source organism: Gekko japonicus (assembly GCF_001447785.1). Classification (NCBI taxonomy): domain Eukaryota; kingdom Metazoa; phylum Chordata; class Lepidosauria; order Squamata; family Gekkonidae; genus Gekko; species Gekko japonicus. The sequence continues at coordinate 309,959 of NW_015166461.1, read as the reverse complement.
TGCTTACAAACTCCTTTCCCTTCCCCTCCCCACAACAGACACCCTGTGAGGTGGGTGGGGCTGAGAGAACTCTGGCATAAACTGCTCTTTTTCAAGGACAGCTGTGCCAGAGCTTGTGACTGACCCAAGTTCACATCAGCAGGTGCAAGTGGAGGAGTGGGGAATCAAACCCGGTTCTCCCAGATTAGAGTCCGCGCACTTAACCACTGCACCAAACTGGCTCTCTGTGGCCCCTTCCAGCTCTGTGTGGTTCCATGATCCCTCTGCACGTGTGTGTTTGTCGGAGGTCCCGCTTCACTACCTTGGCTGTGCTCTGAGCGTCTCGCCTGCATTTCCTTCCAGCTGACCATCATCTTCAAGGACGTGAAGGAGTGCATCGATCAGAAGGTGTACCAGGCGGAGATCGGCGACCTGCCGGCGGCTTTTGCGGACGGCTCGACGAATGGCGGCGAGAGGCCCGGAGGAAACAGCCTGGCCATCCGCGAGCGCTCCCCTGGGCGCCACGTGGAGATCCGAGCGACGTACATCGGCACCACCATCGCGGTGCGCCAGGCGGGGGAGCAGCTCTCCTTCTCCATCCGGGCGGCCGAGGAGGTGGCCTCCTCCTTCACCGAGGAGCAGGACCTGCAGCTGTGCGTGGGGGGTTGCCCGCCCAGCCAGCGCCTCTCTCGCAGTGCCTGTTGCCACGGCCGCCCAGACCCGGCCGTCGAGAAGGCCCGCCGCCTGTGCCGAGGGAAGCTGCCCACGGAAGACGTCTACTTCCAGGCGTGCGTCTTCGACGTGGTGACTTCGGGGGACGCCAACTTTTCTCTGGCCGCTCGCGACGCCTTCGAAGACGCCAGGACATTCCAGACGGACTTCAGGAAGCTCCACATCTTCCGGACGGATGCCGCCGCTTCTCCCGGAGGCTCCCCTCTCCTCCTTCTTCTCCCGGTGGCCATTTCTGGACTTCGATCGAACCTTTACACATCTCTCTTCACTGGCTATTAGGCAGCTTGTGCCAGTCCACGAAGACAATGGGAGAAACGCAGGGTCGCCAATAGGGCGGGGCCGTAGGTCAGTGGAGGAATCTCTGCTTGGCATGCAGGAGGTCCCAGGTTCAATCCCTGGCAGCATCTCCAGTTGAAAGGACCAGGCAGTAGGTGATGGGAAAGACCTCCTCCTGAGGCCCTGGAGAGCTGTAGAGAGGGGCTGTGGCTCAGTGGCAGAGCACCTGCTTGGCATGCAGGAGGTCCCAGGTTCAATCCCCAGCAGCATCTCCACTTAAAAAGGACCAGTGAAGCGGCAGAACAGAGTTGGAGTCCAGTGGCGCCTTTCAGACCAACAAAGTTTTACTCAAAGTGTAAGGTTTCGTGTGAAAAGCACACTTCTTCAGACAAACTGGAATAAGATCTCCAGGGCTGCTTACAGCCGTTCGGAGGGGCCACTCAGAGCCCAGAGGCACAGGCAGAGCTGAAACTGGATCAGGTGGCCGGTAAGATCAATGGATGGAAGCAAATGGGCAGGTAAATGCAAGAGTTAACAAAGAAGGATTTAATGGTTAAAACTCTCTCATCCACAAGTGGCCCCAGTCCAAATCCAAGCTGTGCCAGCATGATTTACCTTTGACATGTGGATAGAGTTCCCTGATCTTTGTTTTGGCCTGTAGATTTGCCAAGCTAAATTTGAGAGAAGCTTTGGGATCTGGCATCTATTGTGGAAACATTTATTTATGCTTTGCTATCTCGCTTTTCTTCCCCCTGGCAGCTCCAGACCGCTTAAAAAGAAATGTGAATGTAATTTAGACAAACAGCCAACAACAACAAAAGATACACTGTACAGGTCCAGGACTGGTCCTGGATCCATTGGGCCACAGGAGAACATAAGAACATAAGAACATAAGAGATGCCAATGTTGGATCAGGCCAAAGGCCCATCCAGTCCAACACTCTGTATCCCACAGTGGCCAGAAATACCAGTGCCATCAGGAGGTCCAGCAGTGGGGCCAGGACATTAGAAGCCCTCCCACTGTTGACCCCCCCCCAAGCACCAAGAAGACAGAGCATCACTTGCCCCAGAGCCCCTAGCTATACCTTGTGGCTAATAGCCACTGATGGACCTCTGCTCCATATGCTTATCTAATTCCCTTTTGAAGCCGTCCATGCTTGTAGCTGCCACCACTTCCTGTGGCAGTGAATTCCAAGTGTTAATCCCTCTTTGGGTGAAGAAGTACTTCCTTTTATCCGTTCTAACCCGACCGCTCAGCAATTTCATGGAGTGCCCACGGGTTCTTGTATTGTGAGAAAGGGAGAAAAGTACCTCTTTCTCTACCTGCTCTTTCCCATGCATAATCTTATAAACCTCAATCATGTCACCCCTCAGTCGTCTTTTCTCCAAGCTAAAGAGCCCTAAGCGCTTTAACCTTTCCTCATAGGGAAAGTGTTCCAACCCTTTTATCATTCGAGTTGCCCTTTTCTGCACTTTTTCCAAAGCTATAATATCCTTTTTAAGGTGTGGTGCCCAGTTTAAAAGGACCAGGCAGGAGGTGATGGGAAAACCCTCTGCCTGAGACCCTGGAGAGCTGTGAAGAGGGGCTGTGGCTCAGTGGCAGAGCTTCAGCTTGGCACACAGAAGGTCCCAGGTTCAATCCCAATCAGCATCTCCAGTTAAAAAGGGCCAGGCAGGAGGTGATGGGAAAGACCTCTGCCTGAGGCCCTGGAGAGCTGTAAAGAGGGGCCGTGGCTCAGTGGCAGAGCCTCTGCTTGGCATGCAGGAGGTCCCAGTTTCAACCCCTGGCATCTTCAGTTTAAAAGGACCAGGCAGGAGGTGAGGGGAAAGCCCTCTGCCTGAGACTCTGGAGAGCTGTAAAGAGGGGCTGTGGCTCAGTGGCAGAGCCTCTGCTTGGCATACAGGAGGTCCCAGGTTCAATCCCAAGCAACATCTCCAGTTAAAAATGGCCAGGCAGTAGGTGATGGGAAAGACCTCCGCCTGAAACCCCAAAGAGCTGCTGCCAGTCAGAGTGGACAATACTGACCTTGATAGACCAAGGCTCTGATTCAGCATAACACAGTTTCACGTGTGTTTGAGATGGTCAGGGACGGGACAGTGGCTCAACAGTAGAGCCTCTGCTTGGCATACAGGAGGTCCCAGGTTCAATCCCAAGCAACATCTCCAGTTAAAAATGGCCAGGCAGTAGGTGATGGGAAAGACCTCCGCCTGAAACCCCAAAGAGCTGCTGCCAGTCAGAGTGGACAATACTGACCTTGATAGACCAAGGCTCTGATTCAGCATAACACAGTTTCACGTGTGTTTGAGATGGTCAGGGACGGGACAGTGGCTCAACAGTAGAGCCTCTGCTTGGCATACAGGAGGTCCCAGGTTCAATCCCAAGCAGCATCTCCAGTTAAGAAGGGCCAGGCAGTAGGTGATGAGAAAGACCTCCACCTGAGACCCCAAAGAACTGCTGCCAGTCCGAGTAGACAAGACTGAGCTCGATGGACTCAGCAGAAGGCAGCTTTGTATGTTCACAATAAGCATTGCGGATTGATGAAAATGGAAACGCTTTTCAACATACCTGTTTAGTGGAAGGGCTGTGGTTCTGTGGTAGAGCGTCTGCTCAGGATGCAGAAAGTCCCAGGTTCGCACTCTCTCAGCTTAGAGGGAACACCGGTCAGGAGGTGACGGGAAAGACCTCAGCCTGAGACCCTGGAGAGCCACTGCGGGTCTGAGTAGATGAGACTGACTTTGATGGACCAAAGGTCTGATTCAGTAGAAGGACCAAAGGTCTGATTCTACGCTGCCTTCTACTGAATCATACCTTTGGTCCATCAAGGTCAGTCTTGTCTATTCAGACCGACAGCGGCTCTCCAGGGTCTTAGGCTGAGGTCTTTCCCATCACTTATTGCCTGGTCCTTTTTAACTGGAGATGCTGCCGGGGATTGAACCTGGGACCTTCTGCGTGTCTGTTGTGGGGAGGGGAAGGGAAAGGAGTTTGTAAGCCACTCTGAGACTCCTTTGGGTAGTGAAGGGTGGGGTATAAATCCAATCTCTTCTCTTCTTCTTCTCTTTCTCCACTTGCAGCTGCTGGATGACCTTGGGCAAGCTGTAGTTCTGTTAGAGCTGTTCTCTCAAGGACAATTCTCTCAGAGCTCTTTCAGCCCCACCTACCTCACAGGGTGTCTGTTGTGGGGAGGGAAAGGGAAAGGAGGTTGTAAGCCGCTCTGAGACACCTTTGGGTAGTGAAGGGCGGGGTATAAATCCAATCTCTTCTCTTCTTCTTCTCTTTCTCCACTTGCAGCTGCTGGATGACCTTGGGCAAGCTGTAGTTCTGTTAGAGCTGTTCTCTCAAGGACAATTCTCTCAGAGCTCTGTCAGCCCCACCTACCGGACAGGGTGTCTGTTGTGGGGAGGGGAAGGGAAAGGAGGTTGTAAGCCGCTCTGAGACTCCCTTGGGTAGTGAAGGGCGGGGTATACATCCAATCTGTTCTTCTTCTTCTGTAAGACTTTCGGGAAAACTCAGGGGGTTTGTCATCGTTACTGAAAACGCTTGTACTTGTAAGGTGGGAGTTCCCTACCAGCTCTCCCTGCCCTTTTCTCAGACAAGCTGCTCCTTGTCAGTTGTGTGTATGTAGGGGTCTGCAGCAAGGAGAGATGGGCGGTGAGGGTGGAGGTCTTGAAAGTCTCAATCGCGACATCTGAGCATTCTCGGGCACATCCAGTGAAACTGGGAGATGTGGGATTCTTGCTCTGTTCTCTCTCGGTTCCTTGAAAGGGACTGGGACTCACTGGAAACGACAGCTCCCGTGCACCCTACTGGCCATGGATATTAAACCTTGAATAAGCACTCGTTACCAAACTGTGCCTTTGGAGGCAAGGGAGAGCTGGGCTCAGAGAATGCTCAGTTGGAATCAGGACAGGCAGACCTTTAAGCTTCTGGAGTTCTGGCCCCGCTGGTGGACCTCCTGAGGGCCCCTGGTGTTTTTGGCCACTGGGTGACACAGAGTGTTGGACTGGAGGGGCCACTGGCCTGATCCAACATTGGCTTCTCTGATGCCCTTATGTCTGATGCAGTAATGCTCTGTATTATTGGTGCTTGGGGGGCCATAGTGGGAGGGCTTCTAGTGTCCTGGCCCCACTGCTGGTCCTCCTGATGGCACCTGGTATTTCTTTTTTTTTTTAATATATTTTTTCCATGTTACAATCAAGCACATCCTTATTCCCACATGTATTGTATACTCTGCCCTCCCTCCTCCCTCCTCAGTTTATAGCTGTTTCTGTATCTTCGGCAACAGTCCTTTATATAAGTCCTCCTTCTGTCTTCCTTGCTTCCTCCATTTCTTCCCGTCCTTCATACTTTTCTTCTTCCTTTTTCTCTTTAGATTCGTCACCGAAGATTATTTCTGTTCTGTAATCAGAGGTGGGGAGTTTTAGTATAACTTGGATGGTTATGTTTCTCACATATTATTCTGCCTTTTCTTATTTTCTCCCCCCCCCCCCTCTTAACTACTTATCCTTTCTAGCCAGGGGCACAAACTTAAGAGCTTCCACTGAACGTCGGCACCTGGTATTTCTGGCCACTGTGTGACACAGAGTGTTGGACTGGATGGGCCTTTGGCCTGATCCAACGTTGGCTTCTCTTATGTTCTTAGACTTTGCCTAAGCATTTTGTTATATTCTTCATAAAGTCAATAATTCTTATTTTCTACTGGATTAGACTTTAACTTAATGCTTCATTATACTTTTCAGTCCGTTTATGGAAACTTATTCCACTTTGATTCTCACACATTTCCTCTGCACTGGTCCCCCCCCCCCCCCACTCCTTTTTTTTTTTTTTTTTTTTTTTTT
>NW_015166461.1:295277-304106 GCF_001447785.1 Gekko japonicus | reverse complement strand
CTCATTAGCATAACTTATTTTCATATGCCACACCCCCTGACATCACCGGAAGTGTGTCAGAAGGCAACACCCACCGCTCAGGCTTCACTGGACTGATTTGGATTGCTAACTATTGGGGGGGGGCGCACAGATCTGGAAAGAAAGAAAGAAAGAAAGAAAGAAAGAAAGAAAGAAAGAAAGAAAGAAAGAAAGAAAGAAAGAAAGAGGGGGAAAGAGAGAGAGAGAGTGAGGCGGAAAGAAAGAATGAAAGAGGTGGAGAGAGAGAGAGAGAGAGAGAGAGGCGGAAATAGGGGAGGGACAGTGAGCAGCACTCAAATACCCACGGAAACAATTCTGCTTTCGAAAGGATTAGCTGTTTGAAAGTGGATGAGAACAAAGAATCACAGGAAAAGGAGTTTTGGTAGCTGCGGGGCAGCGGTGTGCTGGAAGCGGTCTGAAGGCAGAGACCTGTAAAACAAATGCAGAAAGAAGAGAAAGCCCCGACAGAGAGTGAAAGGGAGAGTGGGAGGGAATGCGGAATGGAAGAACAGGATGCACTCAGAGGCCGAGGCAAAATACGGGTGCAGAAAGGGCCTGTGTTAGGGAGACGTTAAGCTGAGACGCTGGGGCTGGTGGTCCTCAGACAGACATGGCAGAGATCTCACTTTTATGTCGGTCTAGAAAACACAAGTGGAAGAGCCATACAGCCTCCATTTGCCTCGGGGCTGGGTGGGGGAAGAAAGAGGAGGTTTAACCCTTCAACCTCCAACCATTCTCAGTGGTCAAAACCAACTTCTTTGTTCTGCTGTTAGCACTTTAAGGGGGGAAATGTAACTTTTAAAAACTCTTTTCCCATTAAAATGCTGATAACAAAGTTTGTTTATTTTACTTTATTTATGTCACTTATTGCCAACCTTTCTCCCTGGGATTCAAGGTGATTACACAGAGTAAGTCAATACAAACGACTGATGGAACATTCGACAAACCATGAAATAAGATTTGGGTTATAGAACCAACCGGAAGTCTAAAAACCAGAACCGAAGTGAAGCGTAAGTGTTAACAAAGCACATTAAATGATGTGAAATTAATTATACAATAGGATCCAACCCACAGCAAATTATACACATTAGTACAGACCACATTCCCCGATAATTTATCCAATTAACTTTGTGACGCCTTTCATACAGTGCTTGCATAAGTGCATGCTTTCAACAACAAGCAAAACTGAGGAGAGGTTCAAGGGTTAAATCCACTTTCCCTTCGCTGCATAGACCCGAGGCAAATCGAGGCACACACATAGAATTCACTGCCACAGGAGGTGGCGGCGGCTACAAGCATGGACAGCTTCAAGAGGGAACTGGATAAACATATGGAGCAGAGGTCCATCAGTGGCTATTAACCACAAGGTATAGATAGGACAGTAGTTCAGCAGTTCAAGACCCGGGTGCCGCATGATGGAGTGAGCTCCCATCTGTAGTTCCAGCTCCTGCCAACCTAGCAGTTTGAAAGCAAGAAATTGCAAGTAGATAAATAGGTACCACTTTGGTGGGAAGGTAACAGCGTTCCGTGCACCTTGGTGTTTAGTCATGCCAGCCACATGACGACGGAAATGTCTTCGGACAGCGCTGGCTCTTCGGCTTGGAAACGGAGATGAGCACCGCAACCCTAGAGTCGGATTCGACTGACTGTCGAGCAAGGGAACCTTTACCTTTACCTTTTTATAGATAGGAACTCACAGGCTGGGGCATGTGATGCACTGTATTCTTGGTGCTTGGGGGGGGCAACAGTGGGAGGGCTTCTAGTGTCCTGGCCCCACTGCTGGACCTCCTGATGGCACCTGGTAGTTTTGGCCACTGTGTTGACAGAGTGTTGGACTAGATGGGCCATTGGCCTGATCCAACATGGCGCCTCTTATGTTCTTATAAGAACATAAGAACATAAGTCAGGAGGTCCACCAGTGGGGCCAGGACATTAGAAGCCCTCCCACTGTTGACCCCCCCCCAAGCACCAAGATGACAGAGCATCACTTGCCCCAGAGTCCCTATCTATACCTTGTGGCTAATAGCCACTGATGGACCTCTGCTCCATATGCTTATCTAATTCCCTTTTGAAGCCGTCCATGCTTGTAGCTGCCACCACTTCCTGTGGCAGTGAATTCCAAGTGTTAATCACTCTTTGGGTGAAGAAGTACTTCCTTTTATCCGTTCTAACCCGACCGCTCAGCAATTTCATGGAGTGCCCACGGGTTCTTGTATTGTGAGAAAGGGAGAAAAGTACCTCTTTCTCTACCTGCTCTTTCCCATGCATAATCTTATAAACCTCAATCATGTCACCCCTCAGTCGTCGTTTCTCCAAGCTAAAGAGCCCTAAGCGCCTTAACCGTTCCTCATAGGGAAAGTGTTCCAACCCTTTTATCATTCGAGTTGCTCTTTTCTGCACTTTTTCCAAAGCTATAATATCTTTTTTAAGGTGTGGTGCCCAGAACTGCACACAGTATTCCAAATGAGGTCTCACCATTGATTTATATAGGGGCATTATTATATTGGCTGATCTGTTTTCAATACCCTTCCTAATAATCCCCAGCATAGCATTGGCCTTCTTTATTGCAGTCACACACTGTCTCGACATTTTCAGTGAGTTATCTACTACAACTCCAAGATCTCTCTCTTGATCTGTCTCTGCCAGTTCAGACCCCATCAACGTGTATTTATAGTTAGGATTTTTGGCTCCAATGTGCATCACCTTGCACTTGGCCACATTGAACCCCATTTGCCATGTTGACGCCCACTCGCCCAACTTTGACAGATCCCTTTGGAGTGCCTCACAATCCTCACTGGTTTTCACCACCCTGAACAACTTCGTATCATCCGCAAATTTAGCCACTTCACTGCTTACTCCCAACTCCAAATCATTAATGAACAAGTTAAAAAGCAGTGGACCAAGTACTGATCCCTGTGGTACCCCACTGCTTACCCCCCTCCACTGGGAGAACTGCCCATTTATACTCACTCTCTGTTTTCTATTAATTAGCCAGTTTTTGATCCATAAAAGGACTTGTCCTTTTATCCCATGATTTTTGAGCTTACTTAGGAGCCTTTGATGAGGAACTTTATCAAAAGCTTTCTGGAAGTCAAGGTAAACAATATCTATTGGATCCCCCTTGTCCACATGTTTGTTCACCCCCTCAAAGAACATTAACAGGTTAGTGAGACAAGATCTTCCCTTACAGAACCCATGTTGAGTCTGCCTCAATAGGTTTTGTTCATCTATGTGCCTACTAATTCTTTCCTTAATAATGGTTTCCACCAATTTACCCGGTATCGACGTCAGACTGACTGGCCTGTAATTTCCCGGATCTCCTCTGGAACCCTTTTTAAAGATGGGAGTGACATTAGCTACCTTCCAGTCCTCAGGAATGGAGGCTGATTTTAAGGAGAGATTACATATTTTTGTCAGGAGATCCACAAGTTCACAATTGAGTTCTTTCAGAACTCTTGGATGTATGCCATCTGGGCCTGGTGATTTATCAGTTTTTAAGTTGTTTATCAGTTTATGAGGCAGCACAAGCACACCAATTGCATTTCATAGATGACGAGAGATCTTCAGCGTTTTAGTTTTGCTTTCGGACTGGCACTGAAGCTGCAGAAATCTTGCCAAGACAATTCTCTTTCTAGGAAGCAATTCTCATTTGCCAGCCTCCAGACCTGCTTCCCTTAGAGCCACATGTGTCAAGACATTAGTAATCGATCCGATCTCTTCTTTCCCTTTCAAAGCAGCCGTTGCTGGGGCCCCTCAAACTGGACTGGAACCAGAGGGCTGGCAGAAAGGGTTTCACAACTTCGCTGCACCTTTCCCCATATGTAAATCCTGCCCCCCTGCTGTTGTTTGCTTATAGGAGGAAACCTGTTGTTTTCCTGACTGGGTCAAAGAGCAGTTTGGAGGGAGGGTGTGTCTGTTAGTTCATGAAAACCACGTGGGAAAAGGGATAGGGACCCCCTTCCCCGACTCCTCTCACCCTGGTGGCCGCTTGTAGAAGTCGACAGAGGAGAGATCACGTCTCATGCTGTTTGGCTCTGTCTGAACTCATCTGCAAAAATGACTCACAGAACCTGGGTGGCCACTTGGGTGAACTTTCAGCGTGGGAAGTCAGTGCCTTGGGAGGCCGTCTCTTTGACGTTCGCCTCTTCCCCATTCACAGTCAAAATTAAAGAAGAGCTTCCCCCCAAAGACTGATTCTTTGAATGACGACTCAGACACAATCCCTTTGCAATGTAGGAGCTCCCAAACTGTTTGTGTGGTTTCCCAATGCCACTTTTTCTTCTGGAGAGACAAATTTGATGTAGCAATTTCCTTCTCTTTCTGACACAGCTTCGAGGTGTTACGCCAACAGCTTTATCTACAGCTGAGGCCAACTATATTTTAACGAGAGTTCTGACCAGCTATACCAGGGTCGTATCCAAACCCAGAGTCCCAGTAATGTAGACCACACGGGTATTTTTCCAAAAACTAATAATTTCTTTACTAAGCAATATCAAAGTCACACATACAAAATAATCAGTCTCTCAATTCACATACACTCAAGGTTCCTTTAGAATTACAGAGATAGAAATAAAATAGATTCTCAGTTACTTGGAGGCAGGTAGGTCACTATTTCGATTTATACTCGCCTGTGTCCAGAAGTCTTGTCTGTTGCAATGGGAATGGGGTAGAAAGTAATATCTAGGGGTTTAAGCTAAATCACACCTGCTAGAACCAGCTAAGCAAGCATGGACCTCTTTGGCTGCAGTCCAAGAGATCTTAAGGTAGACAAAGGATTGTTGGATAGAAAGCTGGACCTTAGGGGTAGAAAAGAAGATAGAGGTCGTGGAGAAGGGAGGTGGCTAGCAAAGGCCTAGGGTTTGGGTCTTTACTTTTATTGTTGAATCTCCAGGTGGGTGGCACCTTGCCAATCTGTAATCCCACCTACTTAAAAGTCCATCCCATAGTTCTTCCCTATTAGTGCATGTGAAAAGGGCAGGTATGCTATGGGTTGGGTCAATATTTGAAATACTACACTCTATCTCATGGAACACCATCTGGCCAGGTGTGAAATGTCGTCTTCCTGTATCCTCTTTGAAGTACAGATGCATCTTGGCTTTCCCAGGCGTAAACAGGAAACTTGCAATACAGATGCTGATCAAGTCTGTGTCCTGCGTGACATCTCGTCTTTGCAGTAATGGGGGAATTCTTCTCCTTGGTCGTTGTTCTCTGTTCACAATGGCTAACATGTGCTTCTTCTTCCCATGATCCTCTCTGAGCTGAATGTGTGCAAGCTACATTAACATAAAATGCAGGCAAGGGATCCCTATGTGAAGTCTCTCACAGTAGGTGATGCAAACAGCTTTCTTTGGCTCATGGTATACAGATGTGTGCACAGTCCATGTGTTGCGTGTGTGTAGCAGATATAAAATCATAAATTAGTTCATTTCAGTCCTCAGTTGCCTCCGTTAATGTTGGAGGCAAATGGGATTTTTCATAGAATCATAGAATCACAGAGTTGGAAGGGACTCTAGAGGCCATCTAATCCAACCCCCTGCTTAATGCAGGATCAAGCCTAGAGCATCCCTGACAAGTGTTTCTCCAGCCGCTGCTTCAAGACTGCCAGGGAGGGGGAGCTCACCACCTCCCGAGGCAGCTGATTCCACTGCTGAAGAACTCTTAACTGTAAATCCCCCCCCCCCAATATCCAGCCGGTACCTTCCTGCCCTTCATTGAAACCCGTTCTTGCGAGTCCTCTCCTCTGCTGCCCACAGGAGCAGCTCCCTGCCCTCCTCTGAGTGACAGCCCTTCAGATCCTTCAAGAGAGCCATCCCGTCCCCCCTTAACCTCCTCTTCACCAGACCGAACATTCCCAAGTCCCTCCACCTTTCCTTATAGGGGTTGGTCTCCAGGCCCCCGATCATCCTCGTCGCCCTCCTCTGCACCCGCTCCATTCTGCCCACATCCTTTTTGAAGTGAGGCCTCCAGAACTGCACACAGTACTCCAGGTGTAGCCTGACCAAAGCATCATAAAGCAGGACTATGACATCTTGGATGTTATGCCTTGGTTGATACACCCCAAGATCGCATTAGCCTTTTTTGTTGCAGTATGACATTGGCTGCTCATATTTATCTTTCGGTCCACCCATACCCCAAGATCTTGTTCACACGCACTGCTGCCCAGAAGTGTATCCCTCATACAGTATACGTGTTCCTCGTTTTTCTTATCCAGATGTAGAACTTGGCACTTATCCTTGTTAAATTGCATCTAGTTCCCACCCGGCCACTTTTACAGTGTGTTCAAATCTCGTTGAATTCAATCTCTGTCTTCTGTTGTGTTCGTTGCTCCTCCCAATTTCATGTCATCTGCAAATTTAATGAGCAGCCCCTCCACACCCGCATCCAGATAACTGATAAATTTTTTTGAAAAGTACTGGGCCCAGAACCGAGCCCTCTGGCACCCCACTGGACACCTCCCTCCATTCAGATGAAAGGCCATTGACAACTTCTCCCTGACTGTGGTTCTCCAACCAGTTCCATGTCCACCTATCTGTTAAATAGTGGGTTCCATGGAGGAGCAGATTCCAAGTCTAGGGATCAGCTCTACTTTACTCAGTGATTTCAGCAAGAACAAAACTGTAGACCGGAGCCTCAGCTCGGTTATATTGCCTGCAATGGCCACACCCCAGCACACCCCACTCCCTACGACAGGCTATTCACAAAACGTTCCTGCCAGAATCCTGTTGGTCTATTGTTATTCAGCTCTAAGCTCACCCTGTCTCTGGCAGCACTGTCCTACACCTTGATTGGTTCCTGCCAGAATCCTGTAGGTCTATTGTTATTCGGCTCCAAGCTCACCCTGTGTCTGGCAGCACTGTCCAATACCTTGATTGGTTCCTGCCAGAATCCTGTAGGTCTATTGTTATTCGGCTCCAAGCTCACCATGTCTCTGGCAGCACAGTCCTACACCTTGATTGGTTCCTGCCAGAATCCTGTTGGTCTATTGTTATCCGACTCTAAGCTCACTCTGTCTCTGGCAACACAGTCCTACACCTTGATTGGTTCCTGCCAGAATCCTGTTGGTCTATTGTTATTTGGCTCCAAGCTCACCCTGTGTCTGGCAGCACTGTCGAATACCTTGATTGGTTCCTGCCAGAATCCTGTTGGTCTATTGTTATTCGGCTCCAAGCTCACCCTGTCTCTGGTAGCATAGTCCTACACCTTGATTGGTTCCTGCCAGAATCCTGTTGGTCTATTGTTATTTGGCTCCAAGCTCGCCCAGTCCTGCAATGTTTCAGTCCCAATACATAACACTAGTTTACCCATCAGAACATCATGGGGAACCCTGTCAAAAAAGCTTTACTGACAGTGTTCAAAATGGGGTTTGGGAGAAGCTTTGCTTCCCATGGTGTGCGTGCATACTCCCTTGGCCATCGCTGGTCAAACAAGTTCTTGCCATAGAGGAAAAACCTGCACAACCTATCTAACCGAGGCAAAAGTGGAAAGGAGCCTATGCTGTGAACAGCAAGCTCTCTTTCAAGCCACAACTTCAGTTCTTTACCAACCAACCCCCCCCCCCGCAATCCCCTCTCTGCTTTTCCTTCATGTACTCTAATACTAGGAGCTGCAGTGGCTCAAGTGGTTAAGACGGTGAACTGCAGGCTGTGGAAGGTCAGTAGTTCAGCAGTTCGAGACCCGAGTGTGCCGCATGACGGAGTGAGCTCCCGTCTCTGGTTCCAGCTCCTGCCAACCTATCAGTTCGAAAGCAAGAAATTGCAAGCAGATAAATAGGTAACAGCGTTCCGTGCACCTTGGTGTTTAGTCATGCCGGCCACATGACCACGGAAACGTCTCTGGACAGCGCTGGCTCATTGGCTTGGAAACGGAGATGAGCACCGCAACCCTAGAGTCGGACTCGACTGGCATTCGATCAAGGGAACCTTTAACTTTACCTTTACTCTAATAGTAGAGTAGACAAGATTCTGGGAGATCCCTCAATGGATCTCCTCCGTGTTGTTAGAGTGATAAATAGCAGCCAGAGGCTTCGATCCAGGCTGTGGAGCTGGAGGAAGGGAGTTTTCCTGACCTTGAACAACATCCCCTCATTTGGAAAAACAGATAACCTTTATCATACTTTCCCCTGAGGGGCAAGTAGTAGGCCCAGAGGTTTGTTTGAAGTTGGCCAGGTGGAAAGGGTAAAGCTGGGGTCATGGCGCGGACCTCCGGATGGGGCCAGGAGGGCGTCCAGAATCCCAGCAGATATTCAGAATACAAAGCTCAGTTCCCCTGGAGAAAATGGAAGCTTTGGACATCTCTCCCTTATTATATTTGAGTAGTGGATACCAAAGTTCTAATTCTAAAATGCACTCCCTTAGTGTATGGCTGATGTAACTGCTCCTCAGTATATCGCCACCAATCAGAAGGCAAAGCCCGGGTCCCACCCACACCACAACTGCTGCGACTGTGTACCTCACCGGACGCCATTTTCATTTTGCTCGACGAAGAGGATTACGAGGGCACTATTGATTCGGTGAGCTGCCTTCCCCAGCGCCCACTCAAACATGGGCGACGGCGGCAGCCTCCGCTCGCCCGCCTTGCCCCCCGCCCGCAATCCCGGCCTGGCGACCGGCCTTCGGGCGATCGCCTCGCTCCCCCTCACACACTCCAGGACTGGCCTTCGGGCGATCGCCTCGCTCCCCCTCACACACTCCAGGACCGGCGAGTGGCGGCTCCGGCCTTCGGGAACCCGCGTCGCCCCCCTCACACAGTCCCGGCCCGGCGAAATGACTTGCCCCCCACACTCCCGCCCCCAAATGGCAGCTCCGGCCTCCG
>NW_015166461.1:260149-293837 GCF_001447785.1 Gekko japonicus | reverse complement strand
CATCCCTTGCCCCAGACACAAGAACATAAGAGAAGCCAGTGTTGGGTCAGGCCAGTGGCCAAACCAGTCCAACACTCTGTCACACAGTGGCCAAAATATTCCAGGTGTCATGAGGAGGTCCAGCAGTGGCACCTGGTATTTCTGGCCACTGTGTGATACAGAGTGTTGGACTGGAGGGGTTCGCCCCCCCCCCCAAGCACCAAGAATACAGAGCATCCCTTGCCCCAGACACAAGAACATAAGAGAAGCCAGTGTTGGGTCAGGCCAGTGGCCAAACCAGTCCAACACTCTGTCACACAGTGGCCAAAATATTCCAGGTGTCATGAGGAGGTCCAGCAGTGGCACCTGGTATTTCTGGCCACTGTGTGATACAGAGTGTTGGACTGGAGGGGCCACTGGCCTGATCCAACATCGGCTTCTGTTATGTTCTTATGTCTGGGGCAAGGGATGCTCTGTCATCTTGGTGCTTGGGGGGGGGCAAGATTGGGAGGGGGCTTCTAGTGTCCTGGCCTCACTGCTGGACCTCCTGATGGCCCCTGGTATTTCTGGCCCCTGTGTGATACAGAGTGTTGGACTGGAGGGGCCACTGGTCTGATCCAACATCGGCTTCTCTTATGTTCTTATGTCTGGGGCAAGGGATGCTCTGTCATCTTGGTGCTTGTGGGGGCAAGATTGGGAGGGGGCTTCTAGTGTCCTGGCCCCACTGTTGGACCTCCTGATGGCCCCTGGTATTTCTGGCCCCTGTGTGATACAGAGTGTTGGACTGGATGGGACACTGGCCTGATCCAACATCGGCTTCTCTTATGTTCTTATGTCTGGGGCTCAACATCTGCTAGCTCTGCAAATGCTTCCCTCTCTGTCCCTGTGTCCCTCAAACTTTGGAGCCCTGGCAGGGTTTCTCTCCTCTGGGGTTTTTGGATGCATGTCTCCGCATTCCTCTGCTCTCGCCTCTGGACAGATTTCAAAGCCCTCAGCTGTATTTTAATGGCTCTGGAGACAATTCAGGGGCTATAACTGGAACGTGGGTATTTGCCGCGCGCCGGCTTGCAGCTGCGGACAATCGTCCGGAATCGTCTCCGCAAGGCCTCAATTTGGCAAAAGTCAGATTTAAGTGCTGAAGCATCCCTTTTCTCCCTCCCATTGACGGCGATCTGACCTTTGCTAAAGTGAAATCCAATTTGGGATGATGAGGGGGTTGGAGCGTCTTCCCTATGAAGGAAGGCGGAAGAGTCTGGGGCTTTTCAGTCGAGGAAAGAGACGACGAAGGCATGGGGTGGAGAGAGCTGACCAAGAGAAATTCTTCTCCCTCTCCCAAGATACTAGAACTCGAGGGCGTCCAGTGAAACCGATGGGCGGTAGGTTCAGGATGGAGAAGCAGGGCTATTTTTGGGCAGGAACACACAGGAACGGAGTTCTGGCTAGCTCCTGAGTTGGCCACGCCCAGCAGGAACTCATTAGCATAATAGGCCACACCCAATAGCAGAAACTCATTAGGATTGGCTACATTAGGGGTGTGTGGCCTAACATGCAAAGGAGTTCCTGCTACAAAAAAAGGCCCTGGGTTTTGAGAACAAACGAGGTAAACAGAATAGAAAGGGAAAGGTGGGTGTGGCTGGATGACCACACTTCTTGTAGCATGGGGGTGTGGCCTAATGTGCTAATGAGCGGTGCTGTCAGGGTGTGGCCTACTATGCTAATGGGTTTTGCTGTTGGGTGTGGCCTATTATGCTAATGAGTTCCTGCAGGGCTTTTTCTACAAAAAGAGCCCTGGAAAAGAGAGTGATTAAAATGTGGAATTTGCTGCCAGAGATTCATGGAGGAGAAGTCTATCAGTGGCTACTAGCCATGGCAGCTGAGGGGAACCTCCACAGCAAAAGGCACTAGTCCTCTGAACCCCAGAGCCAGGAGGCAATGTCAGGGGAAGGCCTTGGCCTCTCTGCCCTGTTGTTGGACCTCCAGAAGAACTGGTTGGCTGCTGTGTGAGACAGGATACTGGACTAGATGGACCCTCACTGGTCTGATCCAACAGGGCTCTTCTGATGTTCTTATGAAGGCCTTGGCCTCTCTGCCCTGTTGCTGGCCCTCCAGAGGAACTGGTTGGCCACTGTGTGAGACAGGATGCTGGACTAGATGAACCACTGGTCTGATCCAACGGGGCTCTTCTGATGTTCTTATGAAGGCCATGGCCTCTCTGCCCTGTTGTTGGCCCTCCAGAGGAACTGGTGGACCACTGTGTGAGACAGGATGCTGGACTAGATAGACCACTAGTCTGATCCAGCAGGGCTCTTCTGATATTCTTAGGAAGGCCACGGCCTCTCTGCCCTGTTGTGGGCCCTCTAGAGGAACTGGTTGGCCACTGTGTGAGACAGGATGGTGGACTAGATGGACCCTCCCTGGTCTGATCCAGCAGGGCTCTTCTGATGTTCTTATGAAGGCCTCGGCCTCTCTGCCCTTTTGTGGGCCCTCCAGAGGAACTGGTTGGCCCCTGTGTTAGGCAGGATGCTGGACTAGATGGACCCTCCTCTGTGCTCCTGCAGGAAATGATCCCTGGTAACTACAGGCCCGATCTCCTCACCTCACTATCGCGGCCTGGCCGAACGATCAAGACACAAGACTTGCCCAAGTGATGTTTTGTATTTCCAGACTTCTCCCGCCCTAAACCAATGACAGATTAATTTCTAGCTTTGCTAAATCTGGAGCAACGAGACGTCCCCAGCGCCGGGTGACCTTTGCCGAGGAAATGTAGCCGCCTGAGAGCGCAATTTAGAAGTCCTGTTCAAACACGATATTTGGATATGATCAAGGCTTCCCTGTGAAATTACAGATTTAACGCTTGCCGAGCTGCTAAATGGAACCCAGTGACACAGCTTGAGGAAACGCTGCACGCCACATCAGGGACTCATTGTGGGAAGCAGCCCTCGAAACATGTCATTTCTCTGTACCCCCCTCCCTCCCTCCATGTTGTACTTCATGTATCTGGCTTGACACACAGGTCAACGTGTCTGGGGAGACAAAATATATCCCTTGAGTGCCAGTTTGAGGGTGAAGAGTGGCGGACTCTGATCTGGAAGGACCAGTTTAGATGTCCCGTTCCTCCACATGAAGCCAACTGGGTGACCCTTGGTCAGTCACAAGTTCTGTCAGAGTTGTTCTGTCAGGGCAGTTTTCAAAAGAGCTCTCAGCCCCACCTACCTCCCAGGGTGTCTGTTGTGGGGAGGAGAAGGGAACGGAGTCTGTAAGCCACTCTGTGACTCTGAGTGAAGGGCGGGGTATGAATCCTACCTCCTCCTCCTCGTCCTTCTTCTTTGGACCATGTTTGATTCTGCATCCCTTCTCCACATGAAGGCAGCTGGGTGACTTTGGAGCAGTCACAGTTTCTCTCTGAACTCTCTCAGCCCCACCAGCCTCACAAGGGGCCTTGTGTGGGGAGAGGAAGGGAAGGCGATTGGAAGCCACTTTAAGACACATGAGGCCCGCTGGGTGACCTTGGGCCAGTTACAGTTTTTCTCTGAACTCTCTCAGCCCCACCTACCTCACAAGATGCCTGTTGTGGGGAGAGGAAGGCGATTGGAAGCCACTTTAAGACACACAAGGCCTGCTGGGTGACCTTGGGTCAGTTACAGTTTCTCTCTGAACTCTCTCAGCCCCACCACCCTCACAAGGTGCCTGTTGTGGGGAGAGGAAGGGAAGGTGATTGGAAGCCACTTTAAGATCCTGACAGTATGAAAGGGCCACGAGAATGAAGCACGGATGCAACCCTTCCTGCCCTCCCGCTCATGATCTGCCTGAGTTCACAACTCTTTTTCTAATCTGGAGAACTGGGTTTGATTCCTCACTCCTCCTCTACAGGAAGCCTGCTGGGTGACCTTGGGCCAGTCACACTTCTCTCCAAACCTAACCCCAACCCACCTACCCCACGGGGTGCCTGTTGTAGGGCGAGGAAGGGAGAGAGAGTGAAAGCCACTTTAAGACTCCTTACGGTAGAGAAAAGCAGGGTATAAAAACCAGCTCTTCTTCTTCTTTGACAATTATTTGGATTGACGGGCGGTCTTGAAGAGCTGTGGAGAAGACATGAAGCTCATTGAACACATGGAAGCTGCCTTCTACTGAACCAGACCCTTGCTCCATCAAGGTCAGTATTGTCTACTCAGACTGGCAGCCGCTCTCCAGGGCCTCAGGCAGAGGTCTTTCCCATCACAGCCTATGTGGGCCTTTTAATTGGAAGTGCCGGGGATTGGACCTGGGACCTTCTGCATGCCAAGCAGAGGCATGCCCCCTTCCCTGACAATGGAAGCTGCCTTCTACTGAATCAGACCACTGGTCCATCAAGGTTAATATTGTCTACTCAGACTGGCAGCCGCTCTCCAGGGCCTCAGGCAGAGGTCTTTCCCATCACAGCCTATGTGGGCCTTTTAACTGGAGATGCTCTACAACCAGGGTAGTTTCCGATACAAGTGGAGACCACAGCTGTGTCCACATTGAGCTACAGCAAGCATTTGGAACTGGATTCTCTCATGGGGACGAGACAATCTAGTTGCAAATGATTCACTATAGTCACGGCTCTTTTTGTAGAAAAAGCCCAGGAGGAACTCATTCGCATAATAGGCCACACCCAACAGCAGAAACGCATTAGCATATTAGGCCACAGCCCTGACAGCACAGCTCATTAGCATATTAGGCCACACACCCATGTTACCAGAAGTGTGGTAATACAGCCCCCCTTTTGCTTCTTATTCTGTTGACCTTGTTTGTGGTCAAAACCAGGGCTTTTTTTGTAGCAGGAACTCCTTTGCACGTTAGGCCACACACCCCTAATGTAGCCAATTCTAATGCATTTCTGCTGTTGGGTGTGGCCTATTATGCTAATGAGTTCCTGCTGGGCGTGGCCAACTTGGGAGCCAGCCGGAACTCCATTCCTGTGCGTTCCTGCCCAAAAATAGCCCTGACTATAGTGCATCATCCAGTGGTGTTTAAATACAGCCCGCATCTGTAGATTATTTTATTTTTATGTTTTTTTTTAATTTTAGAAAAACCAAGTAATAGTATAGAGGGGATACAGAGAGGAAAAAAAGGATTCTATAACATTGTTCAGGAGTAGCCAAGCTTGCTTAATATAAGAGCCACACAGAATAGCCATCGGATGTTTGAGAGCTGCATGAAATGAACAAATATTATATACATGTTTTCATTGAAAAATATGCATTTGCTTTTTATTAACATTAAATGGGACTGCCAAAAATAAAACAAAAGAGGTAAAAATAGACGTTGATAATGATATTTATTTGTCCAATGATATAAGTAAACTTGGGGTGTGTGTGCTTTGAGAACGCATTTAAAGTTGCTTTCTGTCTGTGCTCCACCCCCCTGCTTCAAGCCTACCCAGGAAGGGGAACACTGGCTGCCTCGCCAGGAGCCACACAATGGGTGCGTTCAGACGGGGGATTTACAATGGTATAGGTGCCGGTTCCAAACGGTGTACTTACCGGCGTTCACACGGCGAACATCTGTCTCCCATCCCTAACCGTTGTAAAGCCCTTTAAACCGTTGTACTCTGCCACTAGGTCCCCAAGTGGTGGTATCCTGAGTACAACAGTTGTAAACGCTGTACCCCGCCGTCTGATCGCTCTCCAACGTTGCACAGCGACTTCCGTTCGGAAGCCTGAGGCTTCCGATTTTCGCTCGCCATTTTTTTTAAAGGACGGCGATATGCGCTTGGGCGAAGCTTCGCCCTGACGTTTGTTTAAAAAAGAAAAGAAAAGGCCCTTACTGTAGCGTTTCGGAGGCGTTCAGGACCTCAGGGAGGCTACTGTGCTCTTTAAACTTTAAAGGTAAGTCTTTACCTTTAAAGTTTAAATGTAAGACAGGGTTTTTTGTGCATGCGCGAAGATCGCCATTCTATGGATGGCTGCCTATGCGCATGCGCAAACTAAGTTAAAAAAACCCAAGCCGACGACGAGTGTGGACGGGCGTATTGCGATGGGCTGCGCAGACAGGAGGGGAGTGTGATCGCGTTTCAGCCGGCATAAACTGCACCGGTTCCAACCGGTACAGGTTATGCCGGCTGAAACGCCCCGTCTGAACGCACCCAATATGTGTGAAAGAGCCACGGTTTGGCCACCCCTGACATAGCTGTATATATAAAGGATAATAATATAATAGGTAAAGGTTTCCCTTGCTCAAAAGCCAATCAAATCCGATTCTAGGGGTGCAGTGCTCATCTCCAAGCCGAAGAGCCAGTGCTGTCCGAAGACATTTCCATGGTCATGTGGCCAGCATGACTAGATGCCGAGGCTCACGGAACGCTGTTACCTTTCCACTGCAGCGGTACCTATTTATCTACTTGCAATGTCTTGCTTTCGAACTGCTAGATTGGCAGGAGCTGGGGCCAGAGACGGGAGCTCAGTCCGTCACTTGGGTCTCGAACGGCTGAACTACCGACCTTCCGGTCTGCAGTTCAGCGTCTTAACCACCTGAGTCACCGCAGCGGTCAATTATATAATACAGAGTATATAAAACAGAAAATATTTCTCCACAACATCCCCTTCATTACAATTTTTAAGACATCATCTATACAATGGTCCTTACTTCTGTTGGGATACTTTTATATTCAACATTTTAATTTTCCAATGTCATAACATCTATTTTGCAACTACATTATTAGTTTCATCATCACTACAAATTCACTGTTTCATATTTTGCCACTTCTACATACTTGCTATAACTTTTAACAGATAGGTAGTATCTATCTATCGAACCTAGCAGTTCGAAAGCAAGAAATTGCAAGTAGATAAATAGGTACCACTTCAGTGGGAAGGTAACAGTGTTCCATGCGCCTTGGTGTTTAGTCATGCCGGCCACATGACCACGGAAGCGTCTTCGGACAGCGCTGGCTCTTTGGCTTTGAAACGGAGATGAGCACTGAAACCCTAGAGTCGGATTCGACTGGTTTTCGAGCAAGGGTACCTTTACCTTTACCTTTAGTATATCAAGGTAGGAGGTTGCGGTGGCTCAATGGTTAAAACACCAAACTGCAAACTGGAAGGTCCCAGCTCCTGCCAACCTAGCAGTTCGAAAGCAAGAAATCCCCCTGAGCATTTACCATATTGCTGTATGTTAATTTTAAAAATTTATCCTGTTCTTATCATGATAAAGCTTCTGTTGGGGACATGAATGGAGAATTTGGAGGGCTCAATAAATTCTGGCGTGTAAACTGTATTCTCAAAAGTTCATCTCTGATTATATGACTCCTTTCTGATTATGTGTTATGATTGTTCTAACTGATTTCTTAATCCATAAATAATTGTATAATTGTGTAATAAATAATTATGTAAGCCTGAGACATGTTTTACTACTCTTCGTCTTGGGTTTTTAATCCAGTCCACAATCCAAACCAGGCCTGCTGCTTGGTAACATGATTTTATATGATTTTATATTTAGATTATTTCATTTACATCCTTAATTTATGGAAGCAGAGAAGAAGAAGAGATTAGATTTATACCCTGCCCTTCACTAGCTGAAGGCAGGGCCGGCCCCAGCTTATTTTGCACCCTAGGTGAGGATCCCTTCTGGCACCCCCCCGTGCGCCCACCATGGCTCCGACCCTTCTGTGCCCAGAGGGCTAAGTTCTTTGGTGGAATTGGTGTTGGTATCATCAGAAAGATCATAACATGTTTAAAACTCAGTAGTGTTTGCAGCTGAACCAGGACAACGGGGGGTGTGTGTGCCAGTTTGGCACCCCTAACGGCTGGCGCACTCTAGGCGAGCGCCTAGTTCACCTAGTGAGTGAGCCGGCCCTGGCTGAAGGAGTCTCAGAGCAGCTTACAGTCTCCTTTCCCTTCCCCTCCCCACAACAGACATCCTGGGAGCAGTGTTCCCTCTAAGCTGAGTTAGTGTGAGCTAGCTACGTTAATGGCACAACGTTAATGCCAGTAGCTCACAAAGTAGAATTTTTTGCTCACAAGACTCCACAGCTTAGCGGGAGCATTGCCTGTGAGGTAGGTGGGGCTGAGAGAGCTCTGAGAGAACTGCCTTGAGAGAACAGCTCTGAGAGAACTTGTGACTGACCCAAGGTCACACCAGCCACTGCCTTTCTCCCTATCGGGGACCCAAAACAGTTTACATCATTCTCCCCTCCTCCGTTTTGTCTTTGTCACAACCCTGTGAGGTAGGTGAGGCTGAGAGCATCTGTGACAGGCCCCAGGAGACCAGGCGAGCATCTGTGGAAAAGTGGAGATCCAAACCCAGGCCTTCCAGATCCGATTCCAACACTCTAACTGCCACACCAGAGCCAGTTTGGTGTAGTGGTTAAGTGCGCGGACTCTAATCTGGGAGAACCGGGTTTGATTCCCCCACTCCTCCACATATTGCTTTGAGACTCCTTCGGGTAGGGAAGGGCAGGGTGCAGGGGTCATTTCGTAGAAAAAGAGGTGCAGGAGCTCGTTAGCATAACTCATTAGCATAACTCATTTGCATGTGCCACACCCCCTGACATCACCGGAAGTGTGTCAGAAGGCAACACCCACCACTCAGGCTCCACTGGACTGTTTTGGATTACCAGCTATTGGGGGGAGGGGGAACGTGCAGATCTGCCCTCACAGAGGAGGGAGAGCTTGTACCTGAGTAAAACCTGGTCTTAAAGGTGCCACTGGACTGTCTTGGACCAGGGGGCCGGGGGGGTGTCCGTAACTTACCTGGCTGCTTCTTGCTCTGACTGAGGGCTGCCGGGAGCAGGGGGCGGGGCTTGTTGCATGTGCCCGCCCCCTGCGCTCTTTACTGCCGGAGCTCCGCTCCTGTGCGCTCCTGTAGGAAATGACCCCTGGCAGGGTGTAAATCCACACTCTTCTCTTCTTCTTCTACACCATGATGCTGCACCCCTCTGAGCATAGATTGCACCAAGTCGGTGTCGTGTAGTATGTTGAAACAGATGCTGCCTTCCAGCGCCAGTTTCAGAAGGAAAGGGCTGATGGGTTGCAAACTTTCCTGGGCCGACCGCAAGCCCGGCTGACTCCCCTGCCGTCCCAGCCAGCTTTTCCGTTTACGGGGGAGAGGGGGGAAAAAGTCATTTAATTAAACATATTTCCAAGCCCACAGCTGTATAATTTTTTGGTTGTTATTTAATTGCTTCAAATAAACCCCCTTTTATGCATGTTGGTAATAAGCTATTTGCTTTGAGAAATGAACCGCTGTAGCAGATGGCTGGGAGAAGCTGGTGGCTGGGAAAAGTGTCGGCTTTTTTAATTAAAAAAAAAAAGAGAAAAGAAAAGCTCTCCGCCTTGAACTGCCGTCGCTCGGTATCAGGAGTTTTTGCGGCATCTGAGACACCAATCCCCAGGTGGGGCCTTGCCTCGGAGTACATGTGGCACAAACAGCTTTGGAGGTTTACAGAATTTTTTAAAAAAAACCTACGTAGGAATCTGTTTGTGAGATGAGGGAAAGCCCTGGGTAAATATCAATATTACCAATCCGTGGCTGTTTCCTCTCCACCGGAAAGGAAAGAAGAAGAGAAGAAGAAGAAGAAGAAGAAGAAGAAGAAGAAGAAGAAGAAGAAGAGATTGGATTTATACCCCACCACTACCCAAAGGAGTCTCAAAGCGGCTTACAATCTCCTCTCCCTTCCCCTCCCCACAACAGATGCCCTGTGAGGTAGGTGGGGCTGAGAGCTCTGACAGAAACTGCTCTTTTTCAAGGACAGCTCTGAACAGAACTATGGCTTGCCCAAGGTCATCCAGCAGCTGCAAGTAGAGGAGTGGGGAATCAAACCCGGTTCTCCCAGATTAGAGTCCGTGCACTTAACCATGACACCAAACGGGCTCTCAAAACCCAGAAGAAGAAGCACGATGCGGGATTACCATTTTGGCATTCAATTCGTGTGGACTGTGAACGCCTCTCATATCTGTCCGTTCTTCATCTGTTGCCCAGTCCTGGCTTTGTACCATAGGCTGTGGTATTTCCGCAGAGCTGGTTCTGACGTAATGGGTTATTTGATGGGTTATGCGCCTCACAAGGTGCCTGCTATGGGGAGAGGAAGGGCAAGCAATTGTAAGCTGCTTTGAAACATATGGAGCAGAGGTCCATCACTGGCTATTAGCCAAAAGGTATCGATGGAACACTCTGTCTAGGGCAGTGATGCTCGGTCTTCTTGGTGCTTGGGGGGCCACAGTGGGAGGGCTTCTGGATTTCTGGTCCCTCTGGTGGACGTTCTTATAGCCCCTGGGTTTTGACCACTGTGTGACACAGATTGTATGGGCCACTGGCCTGGTCCAACATGGCTTTTCTCAGGGCTAGTTTTGGGCAGGAACGCACAGGAACGGAGTTCCGGCTGGCTCCCAAGTTGGCCATGCCCAGCAGGAACTCATTAGCATAACAGGCCACACCCAACAGCAGAAATCCATTAGGATTGGCTACATTAGGGGTGTGTGGCCTGACATGCAAAGGAGTCCCTGCTACAAAAAAAGGCCCTGGGTTTTGACAACAAACAAAGTAAACAGAATAGCAAGCAAAAGGTGGGTGTGGCTGGATGACCACACTTCTGGTAACATGGGGGTGCATCCTAATGTGCTAATACGCTGTGCTGGCAGGGGTGTGGCCTAATATGCTAATATGTTTCTGGTATTGGGTGTGGCCTATTATGCTAATGAGTTCCTGCTGGGCTTTTTCTACAAAAAGAGCCCTGGTTTCTTATGTTCTTATGTCTGGGGCAGTGATGCTTTGTATTCTTGGTGCTTGGGGGAGGCAACAGTGGGAGGGCTTTCGGAGGTCTGGTGCCTCTGGTGGGTCTCCTGAGGGCACCTGGGCTCTCTCAGTGCAAGTGTCAGATAAGAGCGGGAAAACCAGAAGTGGACAGCTCCGGCGGATTGATACAGGTATGTGAGTTAAATCCCAGAGCTCTGCGGAAGCGTTATGCCAAGACTGTGATTCGCCCCGGTGGCTTTGCGCATGCGCGGACATAGATTTTCACATTTTGCGGATGAGTGCTCATGCGCATGCGCAAACTGCAAAAATAAAAATTTTAAAAAACTGCCGACGCACGCTGCTGCGCGTCGGGAGTGTGAACGGGCATATGGCGATGTGCTGTGCTGTGAGGGAGGTAGTGTGATCGCGTTTCAGCCGGCATAAACTGCACCGGTTCCAACCGGTAGTTTATGCCGGCTGAAATGCCCCGTCTGAACGCACCCAGAGTGTTAGACTGGATAGGCCACTGGCCTGATCCAACATGGCTTCTTTCATGTTCTTATGACTCCTTAAGGCAAAGAAGAGCCAATGGGGTATAAAAACTCTTCTACTCCCCCCCCCTTCTTCCTGGAAAGACTTGACCTGCAGACCCTGTTCTGTCTGCTCCCTCTTTGAGTTGCCACCTCCTGGAGGGAGCTATTCCTCTTTCTTCTGCTAAGGTATTTACTGCAACCATCTGTTCATTTTAGGGGTCCTGAATAAGAGGAACAGGACCCTCACCCCTGCCTTCACAGTTCTGAGGTCTGGCCTCAAGGCGTCTTGCTACCCAGCGCCCGGTTATCAGAGGGACCAAACGCAGCTTTGGGTTTCCCCTGGAGGGTTGGCCACTTGCACCCTGACCTCTTCCCTCCCTCTTGCCCCCCCCCATTACACAGTAGAGTGTCCAAAAGTGAGTGTGGCGATGTGGTACAGAAATCAACTACCAGCATCAATAGATTAAAATATTTATTAAAAAGAGAAAAAAGTTTACAAGCATCCTTTAGGTTTGATTCCCCACTCCTCCACATGCAGCTGCAGGAGTGACCTTGGGTCAGTCACAAGTTCTTTCAGAGCTGTTCTCTCAAGGGCTGTCCTTGAAAGAGCTCTCTCAGCCCCACCTACCTACCAGGGTGTCTGTTGTGGGGAGGGGAAGGGAAAGGAGATTGTAAACCGCTCTGAGACTCTGAGTGAATTTCTTCTTCTCTCTCTTTTACACTGAGCAGCTGAGAGCCGATTCCCTAAACACTCACACATATCATCAACCCCCCCCCCC
This sequence comes from Gekko japonicus, assembly GCF_001447785.1. Taxonomy (NCBI): domain Eukaryota; kingdom Metazoa; phylum Chordata; class Lepidosauria; order Squamata; family Gekkonidae; genus Gekko; species Gekko japonicus. The sequence goes on along the minus strand of NW_015166461.1, from coordinate 281,854 downwards.
CCCAACAAGAGGGTGGCAGTTTTGGTCTGAAGCAACAAAACAAAGTTTGAGTCTAGTGGCACGCACACAAAAGCTCATCCCCAGAATAAGACTTTGTTGGTCTTAAAAATGCCACTGGGCGCAAACTTTATTCTACCAACCAAAGGTTGCCCCGTATTAGAGGGAAAAGAGAGGAAATTGGGAAGTTTCAGGAAGGGGCATGCGACCTTAAATCTGCGGGTTGAGGTCTGAAGACATTCAGAGGTATACCATGGAGGTGGGGGGGACATTCCACCGAATCCGGTTTAATTCCAGCAACACCTTTCCTTGTCCCTGGGACTCGGCAGCATTGTACCCAAACCCAAATGCCTTTCCTGAGACTCCCTGCGTTTCAGATCTCCTGACACTTAGCCTCTAAAGGTGGGTGCCTGTTAAAACAAAGTCAAAAAGAAAAAGGGGGAACCTACTTTCTAAGGGGTCTTGGCTGGAGTGGAGAAGGGGAGGAGTCCTTACAGGGGTGCATATGCAAACAGGTTTTTTTTTTTAAATGGGCAAATATAAGGAAAGTAGAAGAAGAAGAGGAGGAGGAGGACGAGGAGATTGGATTTATACCCCGCCCTTCACTCGGAGTCTCAGAGCACCTTACAATCTCCTTCCTTTCCTCTCCCCACAACAGACACCCTGTGAGGTAGGCGGGGCTGAGAGAGCTCTGAGAGAACTGCTGGTGAGAGAACAGCTCTGAGAGAACTATGGCTTGCCCAAGATCACACCAGCAGGTGGAAGTGGAGGAGTGGGGAATCAAACCTGGTTCTCCCAGCTTATAGTCCGAGCTCCTAAACAACTACACTAAACTGGTCCATGGGCTGGGGGGGGGGGCAGTCCTGCTATCAATTGTGCCCTGGACTGTGAATGGCATTTTCATTGCTGGCCACTGGAGATCATTTCCAACTGAAAAATTTAAATGCCATCCTTCATAAAAAGACGAGAAGAAGTAGAAGAAGAAGAGGAGGAGGAGGAGGAGGAGGGGATTGGATTTATACCCCGCCCTTCACTACCCAAAGGTGTCTCAGAGCGGCTCACAAACTCCTTTCCCTTCCCCTCCCCACCACAGAAGGACACCCTGTGAGGCAGGTGGGGCTGAGAGAGCTCTGACAGAAACGGCTCTTTCTCAAGGACAGCTCTGAAAGAACTATGGCTTGCCCAGTGTTATGTACTGAGCCTGAGCAGTACCTGGACACACGGCCTGCCCGACATGGTCGTGACAGACAACGGAACCACTTTCACTTCAGGGGAGTTCCAGGAATTTATGGGCAGCTCCCTCATCTGACACATCTGCTCCGCTCCCTTTCACCCGGCCACCAACGGACAAGCGGAGAGGGTGGTGAGGACCACGAAGGAGTCCCTCCTGGGGATCATCCACAGAGACTGTGACCACAGACTTAAGGCCTTCCTTTTTGGCCACTGGGTAACCCTGAGCACTACCACAGGCCACAGCCCGGCGGAACTCCTCAAGGGCAGGTGCCTAGCCATATGCCTGGACAGACTACACCCGGACCGAGCCCTGGAGCATCGCCCGTTGCCGGAGACCCAGGAAGCACCCAGAGGATTTCCCCCCAGTGACTCCATCTATGCCAGAAACTATTCCAGTGGTCCTGCCTGGATTCCTGCCAAGGTCATCCGAGTCACCGGACCCCGGTCTTACAAAGCATCGACTGAAGATGGTCAGGTACTTCAAAGGCACATTGACCAGCTCCTCCGCCGTCTCCTCCCCGCCGAGCCGGAGTCGCCATCCGCTACCACAGAAGACTACGAGGCAAGGGTGCTGCAGCCACAGGAACCAGAGACTGTGAGAGAACCCCCATTAGACAATGCACCACCAAACCGCCAGGAAGGCGAAACACGCGACCAGGTGGCCACGGAATTGCTAGCTGCCCTGCCAGCTCTGCAGCTTTCCGCCAGCACAGTGCCAGCACCGTCAGACCACGGTCCCGAGACCACGGCCCCTCAGTTGGAACCGTGACGTTCAACCTGGGAACGATGCAGACCAGCCTACTGAAGAGACTTTGTGTGCTGAGGTGCTCTCAAACTTAGGGGGGAGGGGTGTTATGTACTGAGCCTGAGCAGTACCTGGAAACTGGCTGAGCTTGTTCCACCAGAACAATAGCTAGCCAGGATCCTGGAATGGACCTAGAGTGTCGTAGTTGTAACCAGGGGGTCATTTCGTAGAAAAAGAGGTGCAGGAGCTCATTAGCATAACTTATTAGCATAACTTGTTTGCATATGCCACACCCCCTGACATCACCGGAAGTGTGTCAGAAGGCAACACCCACCACTCAGGCTCCACTGGATTGTTTTGGATTGTTAGCTATTGCGGGGTGTGTGTGTAATGTGCAGATCTGCCCTCGCAGAGGAGGGAGAGCTTGTACCTGAATAAAACTTGGTCTTAAAGGTGCCACGGGACTGTTTTGGATTGCTAGCTATGGGGGGGGGGGAACATGCAGATCTACAGAAGGCGGAAAGGAGAGGTGGTGCCTGAAGGCGGGGGGGGGGGAGGGCTCTGCAACTTACCTGGCTGCTTCTTGCTCCTCAAAGCCTGACTGATGGCTGCTGGGAGCAGGGGGTGGGGCTTGTTGCATGTGCCCACCCCCTGGGATCCTTACTGCCGGAGCTCCGCTCCTGTGCGCTCCCACAGGAAATGACCCCTGGTTGTAACGTAAATAGCCTATCGGTGGTGGTGGGGTATGTTGGGGTGTGATCTTTGCAGGCCTTAGACTACTTTCTTCTCAGCATATTCAGGAAATATGCTCCAATTAATAGGAAAACAATTAGATCAAATAGTTAACCAAAAATTGACAACTTTCTTATTTTTCTTCTTCATCTTCTTCTTCTTCTTGAGCATATTCTGAACATATTCAGGAAATACATGATATTTTATACATGGACTGACATCATCAAGAAAACAATATTCAAACAGCATAATTGGTTACAAAAGACAGTGGTAATTTGAGTAATAATCCTCTGATTGGCCAGATATAAAGAAACATATATCTATGCCAAACTAAGTGTTTACTTAACCTAACCTAAATGATAATGGGCAAGGAATCTTCATATCCCAAACAAAAGTATTCATTACTGATATGAGACTAAAATCTTATCTGACCCAGACATTGAAAGGTTTGCCCTAAGAACTACAGAATCATGAACTTTGTACCTATTATGTTGTCTGCTAACAATATCAGACCTACAAGAGGAAAGCCTTCTATATAACAGGCCTTTCTAACATCCTAATAAAATATTACTTAAAGAATAAATCTATAAAACCAGAGAAATATGAATATGAACAATCAAGAAGGAAAAACCTATATATAAAAATCTTTATATTCCCATTCATACTACAAGCCGATCACTGCAATGTGTCAAGAACCTAGTATTTAACACCCAAGGTCACACCAGCAGCTTGATGTGGAGGAGCGGGGAATCAAACATGGTTCTCCCAGATTAGAGTCCGCCTGCTTAACCACTACACCAAACAGTAGGACATGGCATTTGAGACTTTCAAAATCAAATATAAAGACCGAGGGGGGGGGGGGGGAGAGAACAGGAAACATTTATCATGTCTAACATTATCTTGACACATATTCTTCCAAAACACTGGCCGTCTTTGAAGAAACTCGTTGTGTGTTGATATCCTTTCTCAAACTTGTATGCGAGGTATTAACTATAAAAATACAGCAGCACCCCAGACTCTACACAGCCTTTCTCTGAAGGGAGAAGCAGGAATCCTCATCCGGCAAATGGGCTCCCAGCTCTAGACATCTGGCCTTTGACCGTTTGACAGGCGGCTGTCAAGCAGCAGGTAAAGGACCGGCATCCATAGATTGTGCAGACCAGCTCTCCTCTATGGCTCTGGCCATGTAACATAAGAAGAACATAAGAACATAAGAGAAGCAAATGTTGGATCAGGCCAATGGCCTATCCAGTCCAACACCCTGTCACACAGGGGCCAAAAATACCAGGGGCCATCGGGAGGTCCAGCAGTGGGGCCAGGACACTGTTGCCCCCCCCCCCAAGCACCAAGAATACAGAGCATCCTTTGCCCCAGACCTAGAGTTCCTACTTATACCTTGTGGCTAATAGCCACTGATGGACCTCTGCTCCATATGCTTATCTAATTCCCTTTTGAAGCCATCCATGCCTGTAGCTGCCACCACTTCCTGTGGCAGTGAATTCCACGTGTTAATCACTCTTTGGGTGAAGAAGGACTTCCTTTGATCCATTCTAACCCGACTGCTCAGCAATTTCATGGAGTGCCCATGAGTTCTTGTATTGTGAGAAAGGGAGAAAAGTACTTCTTTCTCTACCTGCTCCATCCCATGCATAATCATATAAACCTTGATCGTGTCACCCCTCAGCTGTCTTTCTCCAAGCTAAAGAGCCCCAAGCATTTTAACCCTGCACAGGAGGAGACACGGAGTAAAAGAGCAGCGGTTTGGAAGTGGCGAGCCTTTCTGCATCATTCACGGCACGGCTCCGGCAGCTGGCGGGATTTAACTGTGTGTAAACAGCTGCATTTGACCGAGCAGGAACTGCAGCCGTGCACCTGCTTGGCTGCATCTCTTTTAAATGGCACCTAACTGTTTCTGCGGGCTTAAATGACAGTCAATGGGGTATGCTTATTTAACGAAAGAAATCTGAACCACAGTGCGTGAATGTTAGCCGAGGCAGCTAGAAATGGTTCCCTCCTTCCTCGGGAACCAGACGACCCCCCACCCCTGTAGCAATCTGGGTGTTCAAATTAGCATTTCACTGACCACAGAACCTTTTAATAAGCTCTTGCTGGAGTCTCCTGCCAGAATTTTCCAGCTGCCAGTTTCGAGGCTACAAAGAAATGGGCAGCTGGTGCAGAGGTTTTGATAGGGAACAGAATCGGACGGGATGAGGCCGGGAGGACGTGCATGAATGTGAATTTAATGGAGGCTTAATGTGGGGAAAGGGGCCACTGACGCTTTTCCACACACGGAGGTGAATAGCGGCGACTGGCGAATAACCTCCGGTTAACCTCCGATCAGGGTGGTTTTTCATCCAGGCCTGTTGGCAACCAGCGCTCCCTCTAAGCTATGGAGTCCTGTGAGCAAAAACTCTCCTTTGTGAGTGACTGGCATTCAAGCTGTGAGGGAGCGATTTGGCTGCTGCATCAATTAATTTGCTCTGGAGCCATCCTTCCTAAGGCAAGAATGTGTGAGCTGGAGGCTAAAAAACCTGTGAGCTAGCTCACACTAACTCCGCTTAGAGGGAACACTGTTGGCAACCCGGGGGGGGGGGAGATGCACAGATTCTTATTTATTTATTTATTTATCTATCAGATTTATATCTCGCCCTCCACTTGGCGGGCTCAGGGCAGGTTCCAACAATATAAATACAGTCCAGCAATATAAGATTCAGTACAATTAAAACCACATGAAAACATGTAAAACATACACCTCAAGTAAAAAGCCAGATACCTCAGTGGTTGATAGTAGAGTAAACAGGGGCCGACCCAAGTGGTAAATGGGGGCCGACCCAGGCTATAAGTGGGGGGCGACCAAAGTAGGGGGACGCCCACTGCCTCAACCAAAAGCCCGGTGGAAGAGCTCCGTCTCGCAGGCCCTGCGGAATTGTAATAAATCCCGCAGGGCCCTGATCTCACTCGGGAGCTCATTCCACCAGGCAGGGGCCAGGGCAGAAAAAGCCCTGGCCCTGGCCGAGGCAAGTCGGATGTCCCTGGGGCCGGGGACCACCAAAAGTTGTTGATTGGTGGACCTTCGTGCTCTACGGGGCTCATATGGGGAGTGGCAGTGTAATGATTCCTTGTTTTATGAGAGTGTGCGGTGTAGTGGTTAAGTGCGCGGACTCTAATCTGGGAGAACCGGGTTTGATTCCCCACTCCTCCACTTGCACCTGCTGATGTGACCTTGGGTCAGTCACAAGCTCTGGCACAGCTGTCCTTGAAAAAGAGCAGTTTGTGTCAGTGTTCTCTCAGCCCCACCCACCTCACAGGGTGTCTGTTGTGGGGAGGGGAAGGGAAAGGAGTTTGTAAGCCCCTCTGAGACTCCAAGTGAAGGGCGGGGTATAAATCCAATCTCTTATCTTCTTCTTCTTTAAATGCTTGGTTGGAGTGCATGGTTAGTAGACTAGAGTGATTGAGAGAGACAAATGTGCTGTGATTGGTGGATGATAGAGTGTGGGAGGGTTTTTGAAGTGAATCTGTGTGGGTGTGTCAGTTATGAAAGGCAGTTGGATTTGTTCACTTGTGGTTCAGTCAGTGAGGGTTATTATAGTTCTGTGTGAGATCTCAAAGACGGGAGTATATATGTCCTTAGCCTGAGTGGCTGACTCTAAAGGAAAGAGTAAATCCTATTAATGTTGGAACTGAGTGTCAGACAGACAAAAGTAAAGGAAAAAAATTGAACATATTTACAAGTCCCTTTATCCTAAACAGTTACAGAATAACCGGCCTCATATTTTGTTCTTAGTTCAATAAATCATCTTTTGTTTAAGTTATCCCAGAATTGAATTCAATCCTTCCTCAGGACCACATGGATCCCTGAAAAGCCTAGACCCTGGGTTACTTTACCAGAAAGAGGAACAGAGAGAAGGTTTGGAAACCCTTAAATTCCTGGTGGCAGCCGAATCTACCCAGTTCAATAAAGCAAAGAGCACAGTTAAAGGGAAAACCAGTCCTCCCTAATAAGAGGATGCCACAGGCAGTCTTGAAGTTATGCTGGCCCCTGGCCATGTAGGGCTTTAAAGGTAAGTACCAACACCTTGAAACGGATCTGGAATTCAATAAGCAGCCAGTGCAGATTTTGTCTATCATATTTTAATCCTGCCCTTCCTCCGAGGTGGAATGTGTGAGTCTCCATTCCCTGTTATATCAACACCTCAATCCTATGGGGTAGGACAGATTCACTGGGCAAAAGTGGATCAAAAATTTTCATGAGTCCTAGCTGGCAATCCCAGGAGGATTTGGACCGGGGGGGGGGAGGGGGGGGCGCACGGGCACAGAGGTGTCATGCTGGCATGCGACGTCACTTTCGGAGCAAGCCTGGAAGTGGTGTCTTGATTTCGGAGGGTGACAAGTTAAATGCACCTACATGAATATGTCATGTAAGATGTGCTTCTAGTTTTGTTAGTAAGGTTCCTTTCTCTTGTTACCATTGGAATCAGATCACCTGACAGTTTGGTGTAGTGGTTAAGTGCGCGGACTCTAGTCTGGGAGAACCATAAGAACATAAGGACATAAGAGACGCCAATGTTGGATCAGGCCAAAGGCCCATCCAGTCCAACACTCTGTGTCACACAGTGGCCAGAAATACCGGGTGCCATCAGGAGGTCTGAAGCTAAGCTGGCCAAAGTGTCCACGAGAATCTACTGCAGAAAAACCTGGAAAATTGGCGGGGGGGGGGGGGGGCATAATTTGCACAAAGTAATTATTTTGAAGGGAAACTGAGGCTTGAAGCCAGGTGCCAAAATGGTCTGGAACGGGGGTCCGCAACATGGTGCCCATGGGCGCCACAATGCCTGCTGGCTCCTTACCTGGTGCCCACCAAGTGTGTTTAGAAAGAAGGCGGGGCCAGGTGGGGTATAAATCCAATCTCCTCTTCTTCTTCTTCTCATCCCACCACCGAAGTGCTGCTAGTCAAGGCGTTCTGCCTTATGCGATGCTCCCTTCAAGCTGTGGAGTCTTGTGAGCAAAAATTCTGCTTTGTGAGCTCCTGGCATTGAAGTTGTGAGCGAGCGATTGGGCTGCTGCATAAACTAGTCTGCTCTGGAGCCACATCCTTCCTGGGCTAAGACGAAAATGTGTGAGCTGGAGGCTACAAAACTGTGAGCTGGCTCACACCAACTCAGCTGAGAGGGAACACTGTCTGCAATACTCCCTCGAAGGTGTGGAGTCTTGTGAACAAAAATTCTACCTCGTGAGCTCCTGGCATGAAAGTTGTGAGCGAGCGATTTGGCTGCTGCATCAATGAGTTTGCCCTGGAGCCCTCCTTCCTGAGCCAAGACAAAAACGTGTGAGCCGGAGGATAAAAAACTGTGAGCTGGCTCACACTGACTCAGCTTAGAGGGAACACTGTAGCCCAGATCTTTCCTCCTGGGTGCTTAAAGCCATTGCTGTGCAATGAACCATTTTCATGACAATGTGACGCTTAGGACTGGTCTATTGAAGCACAACCTTGCAGCTAACCCTACCTGGTCAAGTCATGCAGACCAAAAGGGATTTTTTTTGGTGGGGGGGGGAGAGGTCTTTATCTCATTTGCTGCATGCAGCTTCTGGAAGCATCTAGGCCAAGGGGTGTCAAACTCATTTGTTATGAGGGCCGGATCTGACATAAATGAGACCTTGTTGGGCCGGGCCATGGGTGTCATAAAATGTAATGCCAGGGAGCGGAGATATAAACTTCATAAAAGACACACAAACACAAAGGTTTTTTTTTTAAACATAAAATAGAAACATGCGTAAAACATTAGAAGAAGAAGAAGGCCGGAGGCCCCCCCGCCTGCATCGCTGGCCGGAGGACTCCCCGCCTGCAATTAGAATAAAATTGATTAACATTCTCATTACGACAGCTAAATTAGTAATAGCTCAACAATGGAAACAACAAACACCACCAACAGTACAACAATGGTTCGACAAAACATGGGATATATATATGCTGGAAAACTTCTCTATACATGACACAACGCACCAACATGAAGTGGAATTTTATAACCCGTTAAATATATGGTATCCCATTCTGGATAAAATTAACATAAATAAATTTGATTGGGAAAACATCTCTGAAGCGAAATACAAGTTAATGCTTTATAATTGAACTATAATACCTTGTCACCAATATGTATGCATATGCTCATACTTACCTTATATCCATAATGTTATATCTTGCTGCTCAAATTTGTTTACTTCTGTGTTTTGTAATTTGTTTATAAAAATTAAAAAAAAAATAAGAAGAAGAAGAAGAAGAAGAAGAGATTGGATTTATACCCCGCCCTTCACTACTCAAAGGTGTCTCAGAGTGGCTTACAAACTCCTTTCCCTTCCCCTCCCCACAACAGACACCCTGTGAGGTAGGCAGGGCTGACAGAGCTCTGACAGAAACTGCTCTTTTTCAAGGACAGCTCTGGCAGAACTATGGCTTGCCCAAGGTCATCCAGCAGCTGCATGTGGAGGAGTGGGGGAATCAAACCCGGTTCTCCCAGATTAGAGTCCGCCCACTTAACCACTACACCAGACCGGCCATAAAAGTAGGCAGAGGAGGGAAGAAGAGGAGGGGACTGAATTTATACCCCGCCCTTCACTTGGAGTCTCAGAGCGGCTTACAATCACCTTTCCCTTCCCCTCCCCACAACAGACACCCTGTGAGGTAGGTGGGGCTGAGAGAGCTCTTGACAGAAACTGCTCTTTTTCAAGGACAGCTCTGGCAGAACTATGGCTTGCCCAAGGTCATCCAGCCAGGTGCAGGTGGAGGAGTGGGGAATCAAACCTGGTTCTCCCAGATTAGAGTCCACGCACTTAACCACCACACCAGACTGGCTCACCAAATTAGCACTCTTGCAATGTTTTGTTTACTTAACAGTGTCTGATAACCGACACCTCTTCCTCTGAATTATTGCATCAAAATGTCTGTGCTGTGGCAATCTTGAGTATGCTGTTCAGGTGTGTGTCTCTGTAAGCTGCAAACCTACGATGACGCAGCAACAGCAGAACTGGAAGAAGAAGCAGAAGACAGCCAGTTCCACTGTGGGCCTGAGAGAAGCCCTCCGGGGGCCTGATTCGGTCCCTGGGCTGCATGTTTGACACCCCTGATCTAGGCATACTTGAATGTGGCATGAAAGTGGGGTTTGCATTCCTGGCTTCTTAATGGTGTGAAAGGTCTCTTCCTGAGTCCCTGGAGAGCAGCTGCCAGTCTGAGTAGGCAATACTGATGTTGATGGACCAAGAGTCTGATTCAGTAGAAGGCAGCTTCATGTGTTCACGACTGTCAGGGAAGGTGCTGTGGCTCAGTGGCCGATCATCTGTTTGGCATGTAGAAGGTGCCAGGTTCAATCCTGGAGGTAAGAGGAGCTGCGGTGGCTCAAGTGGTTAAGACGCCGAACTGCAGGCTGTGGAAGGTCAGTAGTTCAGCAGTTCGAGACCCGGGTGCCACATGATGGAGTGAGCTCCCATCTCTAGTTCCAGCTGCTGCCAGCCTAGCAGTTCGAAAGCAAGAAATTGCAAGTAGATAAATAGGTACCACTTCGTTGGGAAGGTAACAGCATTCCGTGCGCCTTGGTGTTTAGTCATGCCGGCCACATGACCACGGAAATGTCTTCGGACAGCGCTGGCTCTTCGGCTTGGAAACGGAGATGAGCACCGCAACCCTAGAGTCGGAGTCGACTGGCTTTCGAGCAAGGGAAACCTTTACCTTTACCTAGGAGGTGATGTGAAAGACCTCTGCTTGAAACCCTGGAGGTATGCTGCTGTTCCATGTAGACAATACTGACTGTACTGGACCATTGGTGTGATTCAGTAGAAGGCAGCTTCAGGTATGTTTGGAGAGGGGCTGTGGCTCAGTGATAGAGCATCTGCTTGGCATGCAGGAGGTCCCAGTTTCAATCCCCGGCATCTCCAGTTAAAGAATCTGGCAGTAGGTGACGTGGAAGACCTCTGCCTGAGACCCTGGAGAGCGGCTGTCAGTCTGAGTAGACAATACTGGCTGTAATGGACCAAGGGTCTGATTTCAGTTTCAGGCAGCTTCACGTGTGTTTGTGGATGGGCTGTGGCTCAGTGGTAGGGCGTCTGCTTGGCTTGCAGAAGATCCCAAATTCAATGCCGATTCTAAACTAACATCCTCTGCACAGGACTTTTTCTGCCCATCATTCTCGGGCTCTCTTTGTTGGGTTAAAACAGATTATCATTGCTTTTTTTTAAAGTAAAACAGATTATCATTTGCCTCGGTAGCACAGAAGCTTTACACAGTGTCCTCGATCCTCCACGTTTCTGGGCTAAGGGAAGGTATAGGTAAAGGTCTCCCTTGCTCGAAAGCCAGTCGAATCCGACTCTAGGGTTGCGGTGCTCATCTCCGTTTCAAAGCCGAAGAGCCAGCGCTGTCCGAAGACGTTTCCGTGGTCATGTGGCCGGCATGACTAAACACCAAGGCGCACGGAACGCTGTGACCTTCCCACCGAAGTGGTCCCTATTTATCTACTTGCGATTTCTTGCTTTGGAACTGCTAGGTTGGCAGGAGCTGGAACTAGAGACGGGAGCTCACTCCGTCATGCGGCAATTTGGGTCTCGAACTGCTGAACTACCGACCTTCCACAGCCTGCAGTTCAGCGTCTTAACCACTTGATTAATTTGTTAAAACAAATTTCAAAGATGACCCGACTCCAATGGTAAGAAGAGAAAGAAATTTTACTTACAAAAATAGAAGCACATCTTATATGACATCTTCATGGCTTTTTTTTAAAGAAAAAGCCCAGCAGGAACTCATTGGCATAATAGGCCACACCCAGCAGCAGAAACTCATTAGCATATTAGGCCACACCCCTGACAGCACAGCTCATTAGCATATTAGGCCACATCCCCATGTCTTCCCTTGCCTTGCCTGGGCGCCCCGCAGCTGTGGGGAGCCCGGTCAAGCTGGCCCATGGAGGGGAGGGGAAGGTGTGGGGAGGCATTTAAATGCTTCCCCGATCCTTCCAGGCCCCCCCCGGCCTGCCTGCCTCAGAATCACTGGGGAGGGGGTCGCTTTCCAGGCCTTCCCTCTGTAGCCACGCACGTAGCGGTTTTGGCTGTAGTGGGCGTAGCCAATTCTGAAGCCAGCCGGAACTCCGTTCCTGTGCGTTCCTGCCCCAAAATACCCCTGGACATATTCATGTAGGGACATTATAACTTATTGTGAACAGATAAGTTACAAAAAGGTTAAATTGCCACAACTCCAAGTCCAGGTAAGAGAGGAGGAGGAGGAGCAGAAGGAGGAGGAGGAGGAGGAGGAGAAGGAAAAGGAGAAGGAGAAGAAGAAGAGAGGCCCTATATAAGATGAGAAACAGAACATAAGAGAAGCCAATGTTGGATCAGGCCAATGGCCCATCCAGTCTGTGTCACACAGTGGCCAAAAATACCAGGTGCCATCAGGAGGTCCAGCAGTGGGGCCAGGACACAAGGAGCCCTCCCACTGTTGCCCCCCCCCAGCATCAAGAATACACAACATCATTTGCCCCCAGATCGAGGGTTCCTGTCTATAGGTAAAGGTAAAGGTTCCCTTGCTCGAAGGCCAGTCGAATGCGACTCTAGGGTTGCGGTGCTCATCTCCGTTTCAAAGCCGAAGAGCCAGCGCTGTCCGAAGATGTTTCCGTGGTCATGTGGCCGGCATGCCTAAACACCAAGGTGCACGGAATGCTGTTCCCTTCCCACCAAAGTGGTACCTATTTATCTACTTGCAATGTCTTGCTTTCGAACTGCTAGGTTGGCAGGAGCTGGAACTAGAGACGGGAGCTCACTCCGTCATGCGGCACCCAGGTCTTGAACTGCTGAACTATCGACCTTCCACAGCCTGCAGTTCAGCATCTTAACAACTTGAGCCACCGCAGCTCCTGTCTATACCTTGTGGCTAATAGCCACTGATGGACGTCTGCTCTTAACATAAGAGAGAAGCCCATGTTGGATCAGGCCAGTGGCCCATCCAGTCCAACACTCTGTGTCACACAGTGGCCAATAATACCAGGGGCCATCAGGAGGTCCAGCAGTGGGGCCAGGACACCAGAAGCCCTCCCACTGTTGCTCCCCCCTCCAAGCACCAAGAAGACAGAGCATCACTTGCCCCATACTGATTGTTCCTCTCTGTACCTTGTGGCTAAATAGCAGAAAGCAAGCAAGCACCAAAGAGACTCAACATCTCACCGATGAGAGGGCGGGGCCAACTGCCAACTTACCTGAGTGAGAGAATCCTCTTAACCCTTTCCCTCCCGGATCCTCTTGCAAGCAGGGTTACAACATCCAATTGTTTTCTTTTCATCTCCTGAGCCTGTTTTCTGCCCAACAAAAAGAAGTTATTTCCAGTGAGCTCGTTTGCGTTTTTATGGAGGACAAAGCCACTCCGGCATGCCAGCCAGCCCCGCTTCAGCCAGCGCGCACCAGATACATATTTTTTTATAAAAAGGCATTTAAACATAATGATGGACAGATTGCTGGATATTAAAGCTCCGGCACTTGGCAGGGAAGTGTCAGGAAAAGCATTTTGGGTCGCTGGCTGACTCGGAGGCACTCTACACAACATCCCCCCCCCCTTTCTCTCTCCCTTCTGACTTAAGTGCACATTGCTTTTATTTCGGGTGCAGAGATGGAGGCCATTATGTGCAGAAGGCCTATGTGGAAAGTGGGCCCAAAGGCTCTCAAGCCCAAAAGGAGGGGGAGGCATTCAGATGCTAAATCGGCCGAAAAAGCCGTGGGGGTAAGGCAGATTGGCCTGCAGTCCTTCAGAGGAATGTGAACAGGAGTCATTTCCTGCGGGAGCACACAGGAGCAGAGCTCCGGCAGTAAGGAGCCTAGGTAGGGTTGCCAAGTCTAAAAAGGAACTTACCGGGAGACTCCCAGTCCGCGGCTGGAGCGCGGCTGGGGGCGGGGCCATGACCATCCAAGGGAAAACCATAGAGTTTTCCCTCGGATGACCGTGGCCCCGCCCCCAGCGTGCCTGGCGTCATAACGTCACTTCCTGGTGACGCGCACGGCGGGGTGGGGTTCCCCCTGGGGCCCGATCCGCCGCTGGCGGGGAACGGGCCTCTGGGGCGGGGGTTTCCCCGCCCCCCGGGGGGACTTGGGAAGCCTAAGCCCAGGGGGTGGGCACATGCAACAAGCCTCACCCCCTGCTCCCAGCAGCCCTCAGTTGGGCCACAAGGAGCAAGAAGCAGCCAGGTAAGTTGCAGAGGGCCCCCCCCCGGCCTGCCTTCAGGTACAAGCTCTCCCTCCTCTGTGTCAGCTATTGTTGTTTATAGGCCATATTGTTTATAGGTCTAGAGGTAGCCTGCCTGACCTGTGTACGAGTTAGTGCCACATTCCTTTCCTCTCGCTTCTCCCCTTGTTATCTCTGACCTTGTACTCCTGCCTGTGTAGTGTCTCCACTTGAATTAACCGTGAGACTAGTTTCGTTTCTCAGACTGGGATCGGTTACTCTTTCCCACCTGCGGGAAAGGGGGCGATTAGCCCACAGGTGGGGGGGGGACCTTTTGAATTTGCTATATTATTGTATGCTTGTTCCTGGCTAGTCATTCCTAACAGTGACCATGTTATTGCAACCATAGTACTGACAATTAAGCAAAACCTTTCTTGGAAGTGTGCGCTCCGTTGTTTGGCTGTGGGTCCTGACACTCTGTGAGGGCAGATCTGCGCATTCCCCCCCATAGCTAGCAATCCAAAACAGGCCAGTGGCACCTTTAAGACCACGTTTTGTTCAGGTACAAGCTCTCCCTCCTCTGTGAGGACAGATCTGCACGTCCCCCCCCCCCGGAATAGCTAGCAATCCAAAACAGTCCAGTGGAGCCTGAGTGGAGGAGGAGGAGAAGAGGAGAAGATTGGATTTATACCCCGCCCTTCACTACCCAAGGGAGTCTCAGAGTGGCTTACAAACTCCTTTCCCTTCCCCTCACCACAACACACACCCTGTGAGGTAGGTGGGGCTGAGAGAGCTCTGGCAGAAACTGCTCTTTTTCAAGGATAGCTGTTATCAGAACTATGGCTTGCCCAAGGTCATCCAGCAGGTGCAAGTGGAGGAGTGGGGAATCAAACCCGGTTCTCCCAGATTAGAGTCCGCGCTCTTAACCACGACACCAAACTGGCTCTCAGTGGTGGGTGTTGCCTTCTGACACACTTCTGGTGACGTCAGGGGATGTGGCATATCCAAATAAGTTATGCAAATAAGTTATGCTATTAAGTTATGCTAATAAGTTATGCTAATGAGCGCCTGCACCTCTTTTTCCACGAAATGACCCCTGAATGTGAATATTTAGGTCTCTCCTGGAAACCTGGGCCTGGATTCAGCCCGGTCTCGACCCTTATGAGAGCAGATTGCCAATTTCTCCGTCTTTGGAGTCTCTCTCTCTCTCTTTCACCAAACAGTTCTCGATGGCGGCTGGAAGAGACTCCTCTTTTTGAAACCTCACCGGTGTATTCCCTGTGTGTTCCCTCTTTATTCTTCTCTGGCATCTCATTGTCTGCATCGGCTTTGTTTTTGTTCTTCCCTGCCGATGTTTGCGGATGTTATTATTTGTCTGGAATTGATCCCTGCTATTGAAAACTTTTGGCGCTAAACCCCCCCCCCTTCTGTATTTGTTTAGAAGATTTCTTTGCTGGCTCTCCAGGGAAGAGGCTCGGGGTGGCTTACAAAATAAACCATGATAAAACATCCCACCTCGGGCTGTGTAAAACCATTTAAAATGGCAAAGCCCATTTAAAAATGAGCATTAAAAACACAGGAAAAAAAAGACGTTTTATTTGCCTTCGAGTCGCAGCCGACTTCTGGCAACCCCGCAGAGTTTCCAAAGTAAGAAATATTCAGAGGGTGGTTTGCCATTGCCTGCCTCTGAATAGTGACCCTGGGCTTCCTTGGTCGTCTCCCACTCAAGTACTACCAGGGCCAACTTTGCTTAGCTTCTGTGATCTGACGAAATTGGGCTAGCCTTGTTCATCTAGGTCAGGGCATAATGCGTGTGCTTGTCAAGTCACAGCCAACAGCCAAAAGGGAGCGGTGGTGCAGGTGATGAACCCCTGCAATGTGTAACTATCTTGAACTGCTGTCTGGCTGTTCGAATCCCACCGCGGTCGGGGTGAGCTCCCGACCTTAGTCCCAGCTTCAGCCAACCCAGCTGTTCGAAAGCCCTATATGGCGAGTAGATAAATGGGTACCTGGCCTTTGCCGGTCAGGGGGGTACCCTCCCCTAGAAGAAGCGGAAGAACTCTGGCTCCAGAGAGAAAATAGCGGCACTGGTAACAACAATGGCGGTGAAAGAGCGGCAGAAGCAGCAGCGAAGGGACGGCCCCCCGGAACAACGACTGGTCGGAGGTCAGCAGCGGCGCGGCGTCATTGGAGAGATTGGAGCCGGAAGGACGTAATCCCCATCGCCTGCATGCAGCAAGCCGCTGTGGAAGCCAGCTAACTGAAGTCCCCCCTCTAAGAAAGAACTGCGCGAAGAGGCATGTGACCACCCGGAAAAAGACGGAAGGAGAAGCAAGAACATCTGTGTAAAAAAGCCTTCGGAGGGTATCTGGTAGGGTTCCCATCCCCCTGAATTTGTGGCCATAGTTAGGATTCTAGAAAGTGTGTACACACACGATACTCTGTAAGTCGCCCAGAGCCCTTTGGGGGTTGGCGGGGTAAAAATCCCATGTAATAATAATAATAATAATAACAGATGGTGACCCCATAGGGTTTTCAAGGCAAGAGATATTCAGAAGTGGCTTGCCGTTGTCCGCCTATGTGTCACAGCCCTGGTATTCCTTGGGGGTCTGCTATCCAAATACTAGCTAGAACTGACCCTGCTTAGCTTCCGAGAGCTGATGAGATCAGGGTAGCCTGGGCTGTCCAGGTCTGAGAAATAAGACGTTAAACAGGTTAAAATGAATCAATCCTATCTGAAGAAGTGAGTCGTGACTCACAAAAGCTCCTCCCCTACCACATATTTTGTTAGTCTTTAAGGGGCTACTGGACTGTTACTCTTTTCTACTGCAGTTATGTTGTGTAACCCCTTTTTTTCTTTCCCTTTTCTTTTCTGCATCCCCACTGCCTTCCTAAACAAAAATAATTTTTTAAAAAAGAAATGATGTTATGACCTTACCAATGCTATTGTCCTGAGATTCCAGGGAGGGATTGAACCTTTTCCAAAGGTTGCCAGCTCTGGACTGGAAAATACCTGGAGATTTTGGGGGTGGAGCCTGAGGAGGACAGGGTTTGTGTCATGGCTCAGATGGGGTGTCACCTGACGCTGCCACCACTCTGGATTTAGGATCCCTTGAGAAGGCCCAGAGCACCCTCCCAAGACCTTCGGACCTCCCTTTTGGCCGAATAATAGGCGTGAGGACCAGGAGGAGTAAAAACTGAGGAAAAGGTTTATTTTATAGGAGGTCAAACAAATAAGGTGCAGGAATAATAACAGTAAGTGGGTGAAAAGAAAAGGAATCAAACGCCCTAATGCGTCTGACTATACTGTTCCTAGCTCATTATCTCAAATGGCCATAGACTACTCACCCTTCCCTCAGGATGAGGGTTTCTTCCCCACAACAGCATCTCTTCTGGCCCTGTGCCCTGGGAAGAACAGCTTTTCCTCTTGTACCAGTTCTTTTATCCCCCAGCCCTCTTCTTCCCTATCGGTCAAAATCAGCCTTCTGGGGTTTGTAGGCCCAACCTCCCCTACTGCAAGCCAGGCTCCCTGGGCCTAGTAGGCCTCTGGTGGCATAGCCCAGATCATGACAGTTTGGGAAAGGGAACATTCAATAGGGTGTAATGCCCTAGAATCTACCCTCCAAAGCAGCCATTTTCTCCAGGGGAACTGAGCCGGTTTGGTGTAGTAGTTAGGAGCGCAGACTCTAATCTGGGAGAATCAGGTTTGATTCCCCACGCCTCTACCTGCAGCTGCTGGTGTGACCTTGGGTCAGTCACAAGGTCTCTCAGAGGTGTTCTCTCAAGGGCAATTCTCGAAAGAGCTCTCTCAGCCCCACCTGCCTCACAGGGTGTCTGTTCTGGGGAGAGGAAGGGAAAGGAGATAGTAAGCCCCTCTGAGACTCTGAGTAAAAGGTGAGTAAAGGGTGAGGTATAAATCGAATTGCCTCCTCCTCCTCCTCCTCCTCCTCTGTCGCCTGGAAACCAGTTGCAATACGAAGAGATCTCCAGCCACCACCTGGAGGTTGGGAAGCCCACCTGGGCAACACTCACTGCTCTGCTTAAACCCCGTGTTCCTGAGGTTCAAAGTGGGCACTGCAGAGGTCCCGTCCTCATCTGGTGCACAGTTGCCCTTGCTAATCTTCGCTCTGATAACAGCCACTCAGTAAACCACCTCACGGGGAGCACACGAGATTTGCGCTAATAGAATTAGGCCTGACTTTTTTTTCCCAGCAGCCAAAGCTGCAGATGTTTGCAACTTCGCAAATAGCCCTGGTGTCATTACCACTAATCAGAAAGCCCATCTTT
The DNA here is from genome assembly GCF_001447785.1 of Gekko japonicus. Classification (NCBI taxonomy): domain Eukaryota; kingdom Metazoa; phylum Chordata; class Lepidosauria; order Squamata; family Gekkonidae; genus Gekko; species Gekko japonicus. The sequence goes on along the minus strand of NW_015166461.1, from coordinate 263,678 downwards.
TGCCTAATAGGCCTGGGGAGAAGTCTCACCAGGACAGCACCGAGCCGTTTCCCGCCCAATTAGAAATGTGCGTCGGCTGGAGAAGATGGGTCGGGTCAGAGCCTCCCTCGTAAGGCAGGTAGGGTTGCCAAGTCCTACCTCGGGAATAACGGGGGGAGTCCCGGACGTCTCCTGGAGTCTCCTGGTGCGCGCGCAAAGCACGCATGCCGTGATCACATCACCCGGAAGTGACGTAATCGCGTCGGGCACGTTGGGGGTGGGGCCACAATCATTCGAGGGAAAACCATAGCGTTTCCCCTCGGATGATAGAGTGTCCCCCGCAATGTGCCCAACTCGATTACGTCACCTACGGGTGACGTGTTCACGCCGGGCATGTTGTGCGCTTTGGGGGCAGGGTCCCCCCGGCGGCCCGATCCCCGCCGGCAGGGAACGGGCCTCTCGGGCAGGGGTTTCCCCGCCCTCCGGGGGGACTTGGCAACCCTAAATGCAGGGCCGCCAAGTTTCCACGTGGGGCACCAAAGAAACGAATGGAAAAAACTGCGATTAACATGTCTGGGGAGACGACGTCATGCCCCACCTTCTCAGCCCCCCACAGGGTCAAGCCTGGCATCCATCAGGCCCAGTGGGGAGACTGATAGAAGAAGAAGAAGAGGAGGAGGAAGAGGAAGAGGAGGAGGAGGAGATTGGATTTATACCCCACCCAGATTGTGATGCCCAGAGAGGATGAACATAAGAACATAAGAACATAAGAGAAGCCAATGTTGGATCAGGCCAAAGGCCCATCCAGTCCAACACTCTGTGTCACAGAGTGGCCAGAAATACCAGGGGCCTTCAGGAGGTCCAGCAGTGGGGCCAGGACATTAGAAGCCCTCCCACTGTTGACCCCCCCCCCCCCCAAGACCCTTGCCCCAGACATAAGAACATAAGGGATGCCAATGTTGGATCAGGCCAAAGGCCCATCCAGTCCAACACTCTGTGTCACACAGCAGCCAGAAATACCAGGGGCCATCAGGAGGTCCACCAGCGGGGCCAGGACACTAGAGGCCCTCCCACTGTTGACCCCCCCAAGCACCAAGAAGACAGAGCATCCCTTGCCCCAGAATCCCTATCTATACCTTGTGGTTAATAGGTATAGAACACATGAAGCTTTGTTGTTGTTCAGTCTCACAGTCGAGTCCGACTCTTTGCGACCCCATGGACCAGCTCCCTCCAGGCCTTCCGGTCTTCCGCCATCCTCTGAAGTTTGCTCAACTTCATGTTCGTTGCATCGATGACACTGTCTACCCATCTCATCCTTTGCCGTCCCCGTCTTCTTTGACCTTCAATCTTTCCCAGCATCAGGGTCTTCTCCAGTGAGTGCTACCTTATACTGAATCGGGCCATCAGGCCATCAAGGTCAGTCTTGTCTACTCAGGTTGGCAGCAGCTCTCCAGGGTCTTTCCCATCACCTCCTATCTGGCTTTTTTGACTGAAGATGCCGGGGATGGAACCTGGGGCCTTCTGCATGCCATGGAGGTGCTGTACCTCTGAGCCACAGCCCTTCCCCAAACACACACGAAGCTGCATTACACTGAAGAGAAGAAGAGATTGGATTTATACCCCATGGCCCTTCACTACCCAAAGGTGTCTCAGAGTGGCTTACAAACTCCTTTCCCTTCCCCTCCCCACAACAGACACCCTGTGAGGTAGGTGGGGCTGAGAGAGCTCCTGACGGAAACTGCTCTTTTGCAAGGACAGCTCTGACAGAACCATGGCTTGCCCAAGGTCATCCAGCCAGGTGCAAGTGGAGGAGTGGGGAATCAAACCCGGTTCTCCCAGATTAGAGTCTGCGCACTTAACCACTACACCGGGATCAGGCCTGCTTAGTACTTGAATGGAAAGTCACGAAGGAGGAGGAGGAAGAAGAGACTGGATTTATACCCCGCCCTTCACTACCCAAAGGAGTCTCAGCGTGGCTCACAAACTCCTTTCCCTTCCCCTCCCCACAACAGGCACTCTGTGAGTAGGTGGGGCTGAGAGAGCTCTGACAGAAACTGCTCTTTTTCAAGAACAGCTCTTGTCAGAACTACGGCTTGCCCAAGGTCATCCAGCCAGGTGCGAGTGGAGGAGCGAGGAATCAAACCCGGTTCTCCCAGATAACCACTGCACCAAACTGGCTTATTGAAGACAATAAACTTCCCACTGGGTTTACCACTCAGTGATTCAAAGGGCAGGAGTGAGAGTTTCCTGGCCCCTGTTCGAACCAATCTTGACTGCACATCTTCAATTTCAAAGGCTGTTAGGGAAACTGATGCCTCTCGTAGGATAGATGTCTGCAACCTCTGCCCAAGTGTGTTAATGATATGGCCGCCTTGGAGCAAAGGTGGAAGCTTCCAGCTGACCTCTGCTAAAAGCCCACTTAGTGGAGAAGAGGCTCTCACTGGACGGTGGCCAAAGCCGTGACCTTAGTTTCCATGGGGAAAGCAGTGAAGCAGATCTAATTCCCTTGTTCTCAAAATTGAAGAAGCACGCAGGCAAGATAGAAAGCGTAAAGAGACAATGCCAGTAGGCTAGTCTCTATGGCTCGTTTGCGGCACTTGCATCTCTGGGTGCTAGGAAGCTTAGACACCGGGAATGCATTTCTTTAGACATTTAAAACATTTATTTAGCCACCTTACTTGCTTATGCATCTCAAGATGGTCACAGGAATAAGCAGCTTTAAAATGGAGATTAGATAGATACATGGAGGATTTGTCTATCCATTTCTACTAGCCAGGGTGTTGGAAGTTACAAGTTAGAACACTTCTATTCAGTATTTACTGAGTTAATATTGTGTTCTGAATCACATGTTTGTTTGTATCCTATCTGCTTAGAGAGTTAGAAAGCCCGCCAGATACAGATCTAGTTTGTTGTTCTGATTGGGGAATGGAGTGTTACTATTTAGCATTTTATGGCTCTTTGTCCCTGAGCAAGAAGAAGCTCCACTCTCCATTAGACCTTAGCCATGTAAGGAAGTCTATCTAGACATGAGGATGTAGAAATAAAGCTCTTTGTTATTTTACCTCCTGTTTACCCTACCCTTGATAGGTTGTTAGTAAACTTTTATATTTTGAAACTACCATGGACTCAGACTCATTTTTACTCTGCTAACTCTGCTGAATTAAGAAATTAAGAAATTAAATACTAAACTATCTAACAGGTTATGGGAAGCCCAGATGTTTTCCCACTAGCAGAGTTGTTTTGAGCCATGTGTATTAGAACTTAAGAAAAAACAGAAAAGAATTTTTTTGAAACTTTTTCTGGGACAAGAGAGAGTCTTCTTTGTTTTTTTTCTCGAGTCTGCAAAGCCTTGTGCTTGCAGAACAGAGAAGCAAGAGGAACTTCAGCCCCTGCTGTGAAACTATCTCCGCAAAACAAAGGATTTTCCCAGAGAGCTGAACGACAGCGCCTGAGGGAACGAAGGAGATCACAAGCAACCCCCGATCGATCCCAGACGACCGACGTCTTCACCTCTACAAAGGGAAGTTGGTAAAGTAAATAATTAAAAAAA
>NW_015166461.1:231251-256693 GCF_001447785.1 Gekko japonicus | reverse complement strand
TGGATGCCAACTGGGACAAAAACTCACCTGATGGAAAATCTACAAGTGGATACTTATTCTACTATGGAAACAGTTTAATTGACTGGACTAGTCAAAAGCAATCTGTTGTAGCGATCTCTACTGCAGAAGCTGAATGTGTATCAGCGCAAAGTGCCAGCTATGAACTGTACTGGATCATTCATCTACTGAAAGACTTTGGAATAGACGAACCGAAACCAATAATAATGTATGAGGACAATCAAGCTTGCATCGTTCTCTGCAAAGGTGAGAGCACCAAATCCAAGAGTAAGACCATTGCTCTTCAATGCAAATATGTGAAAGACTTACAAGACAAAGGACTCATTGAACTTCGTTACTGTCCTACTGACCAGATGACTGCCGACATCCTGACCAAGCCGCTTGACAAGCAACGTTTTTGAGAATCTTCGTAAAAGTTTAAATTTGCATGATTTCAGTGTTATAACTTGAGAAGGGGTGTTGGAAGTTACAAGTTAGAACACTTCTATTCAGTATTTACTGAGTTAATATTGTGTTCTGAATCACATGTTTGTTTGTATCCTATCTGCTTAGAGAGTTAGAAAGCCCGCCAGATGCAGATCTAGTTTGTTGTTCTGATTGGGGAATGGAGTGTTACTATTTAGCATTTTATGGCTCTTTGTCCCTGAGCAAGAAGAAGCTCCAGTCTCCATCTCTCTCCATTAGACCTTAGCCATGTAAGGAAGTCTATCTAGACATGAGGATGTAGAAATAAAGCTCTTTGTTATTTTACCTCCTGTTTACCCTACCCTTGATAGGTTGTTAGTAAACTTTTATATTTTGAAACTACCATGGACTCAGACTCATTTTTACTCTGCTAACTCTGCTGAATTAAGAAATTAAGAAATTAAATACTAAACTATCTAACACAGGGTGACTGAGGGGTACCTCCAGATTCAAAGGCAGTAATCCTCTGAATCCCAGAGCCAGGAGGCGACATCAGGGGAAGGTCTCGGCCTCCATGCCCTGTTGTTGGCCTTCCAGAGGGCTGCTGTGTGAGACAGGATGCTTGACTAGATGGACCACTGGTCTGATCCACTGGTCTGATCCACCAGGGCTCTTCTGATGTTCTTATGAAGGCCTTGGCCTCTGTGCCTGTTGTTGACCATCCAGAGGAACTGGTTGGCCACTGTGTGAGACAGGATGCTGGACTGGATGGACCACTGGTCTGATCCAGCAGGGCTCTTCTGATGTTTTTATGAATGCCTTGGGCTCCATGCCTGGTTGTTGGCCCTCCAAAGGAACTGGCTGGCTGCTGTGTGAGATCTTAGCTTCCTGCTGGCTTCACAGAAGCTACAACGAAACATTGAAGTTATGAATGCTCACCTGACATTCACTCTGAGATATGCCTTATATATCTATTGCTTTATGAAGAATGTGGAGTATTGATTTTCCAACCTTACTTGACTAGTCTTGGCAGACTTTAGGAAAGAAAGCAATTGTGCAGTTGTGGCTGGTCCTTCTCTGATGTAGACCTTGGAAATGAAGGCATCATCCAGAAACTTCGTTAGAATAAGAATAAGATTATTTTTGGAGCTTCTTCAATGTTTGTATTCTGTACTTAGATAACTTTATTAAATTTTGTATGCTGTTAAAGTATTGACAGATATTTTTGTGTAAATGCTGTGAGTATCATTATAGTGTCACACACAGCCTTATTTCATTTCTGCTCTTCAAGTTGGCACCTGTGGTTTTTTCATTGTTTCCACCTGGCTGCTGTGTGAGACAGGATGCTGGATTAGATGGACCCCTGGTCTGATCCAGGAGGGCTCTTCTGATGTTCTTATGAATGCCTTGGCCTCTCTGCCCTGTTGTTGGCCCTCCAGAGGAACTGGGTGGCTACTGTGTGTGACAGGATGCTGGACTAGATGGACCCTCACTGGTCTGACCCAGCAGGGCTCTTCTGATGTTCTTATGAAGGCCTTGGCCACTCTGCCCTGTTGTTGGCCCTCCAGAGGAACTGGTTGGCCACTATGAGACAGGATGCTGGACTAGATAGACCACTGGTCTGATCCAGCAGGGCTTTTCTTAGGTTCTTATGAAGACCTTGGCCTCTCTGCCCTGCTCTGTCTTCTTGGTGCTTGGGGGGGGGGCTACAGTGGAAGGGCTTCTAGTGTCCTGGCCCCACTGGTGGACCTCCTGATGGCACTGGTATTTCTGCCCACTGTGTGACACAGAGTGTTGGATGGAATGGGCCTTTGGCCTGATCCAACATTGGCGTCCCTTCCAACGCTAACGTTCTATGATTCTATGATTCTAAGTCTGCCTGCCAAAGCATCCATTTTCTCCGAGGGAACTGATTTCTATCACTTGGAGTTTAGTTGTAATTTTAAGAGATCTCCAGCCCCATTTAAGGTTGCCAGCTATAGGTTGGGAAATACCTGGAGATTTTGGGGATGTGTTGGGGAGAGCAGTGTTCGGGGAGGGGAGGGACCGTAGCAGGGTACAATGCCATAGAGTCCACCCTCCAAAGCAGCCATTTTCTCCAAGCAAAGTTTCTTTCTGGAGATCAGTTGTAAAAGCAGGAGATCTCCAGGTGCCACCTGGCGGTTGGCAACCCTAACTCATGCACAATTATGACTTCTGGGGGGTGTCCATGCTCTTGGCGTCTTTTGCACACAGCTCATCCTCCAAGAAAGGACTGGATGGTGCCGGAAAGAAATCGTTGCCATCTTGAGCGATCCGATTATTGTCTGATATTGCGTTTTGCTTTCCTAATTGCATTGGGCCAAAGGAGGGAATAAACATTGCCTCCACGGGCTTCTGTTCCCGAGGAATTATTAAAAATTGCAATGCAAATGATCCGCTTCCGTGGCCAAGACTGTTTTGGAAGGCAGAGGCGGTATTGGATCCCAGCACCCCGGACGTCAGTCCTTTGTCAAGTCGCATTGACGCCCGAGCCGTCCAAAGAAAATGATTCTTTCGCAAGGAATCTCGGAGAAAAATGCACAAGCATGCCCGGGCCGCGCTTTTTATTTCTTTTTAATTCTGTGAAGAGAGAGACAGTGAGACAGAGAGATTGGTTTATTTCATAGCTTCTTATAAAGATCAACAAAAAGATAATATTGACTTCGCTGGGAGAGAGCAAGAGATTTGAGGGAGAGAAAAGAGACAATTTCGGCGACAAATGTATGCAGCAGAGGACTCCGTGGGAGCGAGAGAGAAGAGTCTCTAACTAGAACAATTTCTTTTTTGCCCTATCTGGCACCCCGGTGGGAGTTTTCAGGGTGGGGTATGAAGGATTCAGCATTTGCGCCAATGTACAACATCACTTTGTCACAGGTCTGGAAGGGATGTCACCGCATCAGGGCAATGTTCTGGGATCCACCCCAACCTCTGGGTAAATCACAGTGTTTGGGGTGAATCCTAGAGTGTCATGCCAATGTGACGACATCACTTCCTGTTTTGCACTGGAAGTGATGCCGGATCCTCCCTTCCTCTGCTCCACCATCACGGGGTGGCAGAGAAAAGGAGTTGAGGCCAGGACGTCTCCGGTGTTGTGGAAGATTCAGCCTCCCTTGTGGATAGGTGGTAAGGGATGTTAGAGTCGGAAGGGACCTTGCAGGTCTTCTAGTCCAACCCCCTTCACTCTGCAGGAGCATAGCCGAAAGATAGCCCTACAACATACCTGAAAGATGGTCGTCCAGCCTCTGCTTGAAAACGTCCAGTGAAGGAGCACCCACCACCTCCCGAAGCAGACTGTTTCACTGCTCAACCCCTCTTACAGTTAGGAAGTTTCTCCTGAAATTTAGCCGGTAACGGCTCCCTTGTAATTTCCACCCATTCGATCTAGTCTTGCAATCTGGAGCAAGAGAGAACAGATCTGCTCCATCTTCTACATGAGAGCCCTTCAAACACTTGAAGACTGCAATCATGTTTAGCTTGTGATCAACCAGAACACCCAGATCCTTTTCACATGTCCTGCTGTCAAGCCAAGTACCTCCCAATCTATATCTGTGCCTTTGATTTTTTGTACCTAAGTGTAGGACTTTGCACGTGTCTCTATTGAAATTCATTTTATTTGTCTCCGCCCACTCTTCCAGCCTATCTAGATCATTTTGATTCCTGACTCTGTCTTCTTCAGAATTAGCAATCCCACCCAGCTTCGTGTTATCTGCAAATTTGATAAGCATCCCCTCTATGTCTTCCTCCAGGTCATTTATAAAAACATTGAACAACACCGGGCCTAGGACAGAGCACTGTGGCACTCCACTCAAGACTTCCCTCCACGTAGACGCAGAGCCATTTATGAGCACTCTTCTTTCTACTGCCAGGGTCAACCAACTGTCCCCAAGAATCTTGGTGGATTAGAATTAGAATGGCTTTCACAACTTCGTTTCGCTTATGTCCTGTAGGAAGATCTGGAATCATGGTCAAGTGGAATGCTTAGTTTGGGTAGGTGCCCCAGAAGGACTCCATGTTCAGGAGACAGATCAAATGTATGTTGGAATGCCAAAAAAAGTTGGTACTTTTTTCATATATGGTGGACTTGTGATAAAAGTAAAAAAAATCTGGATCTGGATATTTGAAATATTGCAAAAAATACTAAAAAATAACGTACCGTTTGTACCAGAACTGTTTAAAAATTGAATACGCTTCCAGAAAAATGGAAAAAACAAGACTCTTATCTTATTCTACACATAGTTACGGCTGCTAGAATACTGTATTGGAGAAGAGAGGAGATACCAACAAAAGAACAACTAATAATCAAATTACTGGAAGTTGCTGAAATGGACAAATTAACTTTAATCTTGAAAGGACATAGCGAGGACAAATTTGAAGAAACATGGCCAAGACCTTATCACTGGTTTGAAGAACTGAATTACTGAATTACTGAAATACATTATAACCAAAATAGAGCTTAATAAGAACATTATATTAAATATTGTGCAAAGTCTGGACAGTATTATATGGCGTAGAAATAAGTTTTATGATTTGAGATGTATGGATAACAAATTCTTTACCCAAAGTATGAAGGGATGCTCCCATTTTCTGTTTGTGTTTAGTATTGTTTGTGTCTGTTAGTATGTCTGTTGTGTATGTTTAATAAACCAAAATTTATAAAAAAAAAAAGACAGATCAAGTTGGGTAGCTGTTGGGTATTCTTAATTTTAAAGTAAATCAGCAGAGTATTAAAAAGGCAGAGTCCATGGTGTGTTTAAAAGAATAAAAGTTTACTACAACCTAGCATGGGGAAAAGGTACACAGGATGTAAAATAACAAAGAGCTTATATGCCTACATCCTTGCTACTAGAATGGAACATGGCAGCACAACCGAAGACTGGCTTCTTCTTCTGGCTCAGAACAAAGAACCATAAAATGCTAATACGTGGCACTTTAGTCTCCAATCAGAACAACAAACTAGCTTTGAAATTGCTGGGCTTTCTAACTCTCTAAACAGATTGGTTACAAACAAACATGTGACTTAACAAACATCATTTAACCCAGTAAATACTGAAAAGTGTTTTAACTTGTAACACCCAACAGTAGCAATGTAAGTTGGTCTGTTGCAGTAGGAAAGAGCAAGAGTCTACTCCAGCAGCACCTTAAAGACAAACTTCTGGGCATGGAGCAAGGGCTGTGTGTGTGTGTGTGGGGGGGAGGTAGTTGTGAATTGTGCAGGGGGTTGGACTAGAGGACCCTGGAGGTGCCTTCTAACTCTATGATTCTATGAACAAACCCCCGCCCCTGGGCTCCTTACTGCCGGAGCGTTGCTCTGGCATGCTCTGGCAGGAAATGACCCCTGAACAGGTGAATCACAATAGCAGACATGATTAAAGGAGGTGTGATATGCAGAGGGGTAGAAGGCATTGAGGAATCAGCTCTGGTAATGAGACAGGAAACCAAGGTTTTGAAACTTCTGTGTGAGACCTAGGCTTCCTGTCTCATTACCTGTGCTGATTTCTCCACTCCTACTAGCCCTCACACCTAATCCAATCACGCCTGCTATTGTGGTTCGCCTGCTATTGTCATTTGCCTGCTATTGTCATTCGGCATCTGAAGTCACTTCGCTCTCCAAGATATAAGGACAGACAGACTCACACTGTAGCTGTATCTGAAGAAGTGAGCCATGGCCCACGAAAGCTCCTCCCCTGCCACAAATTTGGTTAGTCTGGAAGGTGCCGCTTCCTCTTTTCCATGTTCAGGAGTTCAAAATGCTGCCGAGACGTAGAAAAAGAGAATAACAGATTGGATTTATACCCCACCCTTGGAGCCTGAGAACGGCTTACAATCTCCTTTCCCCCCCCCTCCCCACTGCCAGGCAGTGTTCCCTCTAAGCTGAGTTAGTGTGAGCTAGCTCACAGTTTTTTAGCCTCCGGCTCACACATATCTGTCTCCGCTCAGAAAGAATGGCTCCAGAGCAAACTAATTTATTCAGTGGCCCAATCGCTCACTCACAACTTTAATGCCAGGAGCTCACAGAGTAGAATTTTTTCTCACAAGACTCCGCAGCTCAGGGGGAGCATTACTGTCACGTAGGTGGGGCTGAGAGAGCTTTTTCAAGGACTGCTCGTGAGAGAACAGCTCTGAGAGAGCTTGTGACTGGCCCAGGGTCACACCAGCAGCTACAAGTGGAGGAGTGGGGAATCAAACCCGGTTCTCCCAGATAAGAGTCTGTGCCCTTAACCACCACACCAAACTGTCTCTGCAGTGGGAGAATCAAGATGTCATGGTCCCGTCTATCCCTGGGTGATCACCCACAGCCAGGGGTCATTTCGTAGAAAAAGAGGTGCAGGAGCTCACTAGCATAACTTATTAGCATAACTCATTTGCAGGAGCTCATGATAATAGCATATCTTATTTGCATATGCCACACCCCCTGACATCACTGGAAGTGTGTCAGAAGGCAACACCCACCGCTCAGGATCCACTGGACTGTTTTGGATTGCTAGCTATGGGGGGGGGGGAATGTGCAGATCTGTCCTTGCAGAGGAGGGAGAGCTTGTACCTGAATAAAACTTGGTCTTAAAGGTGCCACTGGACCGTTTTGAACCGGCTGGGGGGGGGGGGCTCTGCAACTTACCTGGCTGCTTCTTGCTCTGACTGAGGGCTGCTGGGAGCAGGGGGTGGGGCTGGTGTATATGCCTGCCCCCTGGGCTCTTTACTGCTGGAGCTCCGCTCCTGTGCGCTCCCGCAGGAAATGACCCCTGCCCACAGTGATCAGAGTGAGTCCCCACCAAGAACCTCCTCTGAGAAATCCAGTTAGGAAACCCTGCTGCTTCAGCCGCGTTGCCGGATCCCGTCTCTGCTCCTTGGGTCCCCGCAGCTCTTTGCCGTTCCTCTCCGAGACCGTCTCCCCAGAGTGCAATCCATTACACTTTGCGATAATGAGACTTCTCTGTCTGAAAGGAGAGAACGCCTTGCCATCTTGCGCCTGACAATATCTGTTTAGCTCCACGCTGAATACGAGCCGCTTCTGTCGTATCCGCAAGAGTGTCATTTTTCCTGACAATGCACACTCAGGACAATAATTCCAATTTATGTTGGGGAAAGGCAGCTGCTGCCCATGAAGAGGCATCCATCTGCCGGGGTACAAATTGGCTTGGGGTGACGGCATAATTAGGAGCGGCTCGATGACGGCTGCGTGTCGTGGGGGTCAGCAAATCCAGGCCCGTGCAGTGGTCTCGAGCGCATCGCCAGTGAATCTGGAGTCCCACCACGTGATTTGACTGGGTGGGAGCCACTGGCGAAAAATGTGTAAGGGAGAGGGAGGCCGGGTGAACATTTGCATGGGGTCCAGAGCCAGAGATGCGTGGCCACTGAGGAGCAAAACAGGGGAGGGGGGCAGAGTTTGCAGAGAACATAAGAACACCAGAAGAGCCCTGCTGGGTCAGATCAGTGAGGGTCCATCTAGTCCAGCCTCCTGTCTCACACAGGGGCCTCAACCAGTTCCTCTGGAGGGCCAACAACAGGGCAGAGAGGCCGAGGCCTTTGTTAGAACATCAGAAGAGCCCTGCTGGGTCAGACCAGTGGTCCATCTAGTCCAGCATCCTGTCTCACACAGGGGCCCCAAACAGTTCCTCTAGAAGGCCATCAACAGTGCAGAGAGACTGAAACCTTCATAAAAACATCAGAAGAGCCCTGTTGGATCAGTCCAGTAGTCCATCTAGTCCAGCATCCTGTCCCACACAGTGGCCAGCCAGTTCCTCTAGAGGGCCAGCAACAGGGCAGAGAGGCCGAGGCCTTCATAAGAACATCTGAAGAGCACTGCTGGATCAGACCGATAGACAATGTAGTCCAGCATCCTGTCCCACACAGAGGTCAACCAGTTCCCCTGGAGGGCCAACAACAGGGCAGAAAGGCCAAGGCCTTCGTTAGAACATCAGAAGAGCCCTGCTGGATCAGACCAGTGAGGGTCCATCTAGTCCAGCATCCTATTTCACACAGTGGCCAACCATTTCCTCTGGAGAGCCATCATCATCATCATCATCATCATCATCATCATCATTATGGCAGAGTTACACAGAGGAACATATAATAATGTAAAATATGGAACCAAGTTGATAGAACAGATATGCAACCCGATTGGGCAATCCCCCTAAATACTATAATCTAAATTTTCAGTCCACTCGGCTGCAGCTGGGGAGAGTTCAAAGAGCTCCGTCACATCTCCTTGGAAAGCATGATGCTCACATTCTTGTGACGTATGGAAAATAATTTGGCCGGCTGCACCGGAACCGCTTCCGAGTCCTGGTATTTTGCCCAATTCAAGCAACAGGTCTGCACAACTGCCCAAGCCTGTTCTATTAGCCATCTTCCATATTTTACGTGGCAAGCCAAATACTGCGGCCCTCTTGCTGGTGTTTATGAGGTTATGGATATCGGGTGGAACTGATTGCATCCATGTTCACACCCATTCATTTCCTAGATTGGAATTTTGTGATTGCAGGAAGTAATTTTTCTACAGGCCAGTTTGCCTGGGGATCCTGGAGGGTTTTTTTCTTCTTTCGGTCATCTTCTAGGCATGGAACAGGGGTCACTGGGGGTGTGGAGGGGGAGGTATTTGTGAATTTCCTGCCTTGTGCAGGGGGTTGGACTAGATGACCCTGGAGGTCCCTTCCGACTCTATGATTCTATGTGTTGACTGCTTTCACACAGAGTCTTAGATGCTCTGAAATGTCACGTATCAAGAGGCCCACCGACGGCTTGAATTTGCTCAGTACGCTCCTGCTGTTAACCTAACTCATCTTCCTGTTTATGGGATTCTCAGATGAAGGTAAAACAAGCAGGAGTCTCGAAGCACTTTAAAGACAGACAACAGGGTTTGGTTGTTTTTTTATCCCAGCCTAAGCTTTTGCATTCTAGGAGTGGCAACCTTTTTTAAAAAAATGGAGAGAAGGAAAACACTCGATGGCGACTTAATTAGATTTCACGCTTCTGGAATCTATTAGCGCCCAATCAATTGTATCGATCCGTTGTGATCATGACCCGTTCTAATCCTTCCCCGGCTGGGAGAAGACGGCTTTTCCAAGAGCCAACAGAGCCAAGTGTGAATTATTTTAAAAGCAGATTATAAATTATCCCTGCCTGTTTCTGCCAGCGGTTTGGGGCTATTAAGCCGCTAATTTTCATTCGGCATGGAAAGCTATAGAGTGGTCCCGGCAGTTTCGTTACTGGTTTCTGACCCAATGTACTTTCCATTAAGTTGAATGAGGATATATTGACCCAGACGGAGGGAGTAAGAGAGTCTTTGGGAGTTAATTGGCGCCTTAAAATCTCCCTTAGAGGGGCCGGGTTTGCCTGGGGACATTATAGTGGCTGATGGAATTTTAGTTCCGAATGAAAGCGTGGCTGTGTTGATGGTTATCTAGAGTGCGGGATGCGTCCTGTAGTACAAACTCAGCGAAACTGATCCCGCACTCAAGCCAGTTTGGTGTAGTGGTTAAGTGTGCGGACTCTAATCTGGGAGAACCGGGTTTGATTCCCCCACTCCTCCACTTGCACCTGCTGGTGTGACCTTGGGTCAGTCGCAAGCTCTGGCACAGCTGTCCTTGAAAAAGAGCAGTTTGTGTCAGAGTTCTCTCAGCCCCGCCTACCTCACAGGGTGTCTGTTGGGGGGAGGGGAAGGGAAAGGAGTTTGTAAGCCACTCTGAGACTCCAAGTGAAAGGCGGGGTATAAATCCAATCTCTTCTTCTTCTTTTTCTTCTACTCGGAGCGACGATCTCTAATTATAGCGTCTCGCAGCCGTACTGGACACTCTTGTTTTGGGGGGGGGGGGGAAGGAACGTAAAATGGCAAAAGCACAGAAATGTCCTACTCACAACTGCCGGCGCACAAGAGAGAGCGAAAGAGAGTAAGATGTGTTTCCAAAATGGCTAGGCTTCGATAGTGGTGAACGGGAGCGTTAGCCCTTATTCTGCTCTTTGTACACCTAAAAAAACCTTTTCCAAAACCGGCTATGTTACCACGGAGGAAGGGCCTGCAGCTGTCGCACTAGTGAAGCTTCTGACAGTGGTGGACTTCCCCATGTCCCATGGAACTCTTTGCCACAAGAAGAAGAGTCGGTTTTATATACCTCACTTTTCTCTACCTTAAGGAGTCTCAGAGCGGCTTACAATCCCCTTTCCCTTCCCCTCCCCGCAACAGGAACCTTGTGAGGCAGGTGGGGCTGAGAGGACTGAGGTGGGGCTGAGAGAGTTCAGAGAGAACTGTGACGGGCCCAAGGTCACCCAGCGGGCTTCATGTCGAGGTGGAGTGGAGAATCAAACCCGGTTCTCTAGATTACAGTCCACTGCTCTTATTTTTTATTTTTTTATTTTTTTTTTAACTTTCAATTTCTAAACCGCTCACCCCCGAAGGGCTCTGAGCGGTTTACATTGTACAATTTAATTTCCTATCTAGGGCCACATTATATGGGGAAGTGACTGCCTACTGGCATCCAGGCAGCAGGGCTCTTGTTGTTGTTCGGCTCTTTAGGCAGGCTGTTCGAGTGTTGTTGTTCTTGGCTTTTTCCCACCTCCTGGCGCCTTTTTTGATACAGGTCTTGATACAGCGACCCCCTCCGGCGGACTCATCCTGGTGCGCAGCCACGCACCGACCGCAGCTTCTGGCTAATGTCCTCTTGGCTCCGCCACGCCGCGCTGCCGTGTCACCGCGCCTCCACGATGTAGTCTCCGCCCGGATTCCGCCGCTTGACGTCGGACGTCCGTCACGCTCGCTGGGTCGCCAGGGCTGCTCGCCAACAGCTCCACCGCCGGTGCTCCTGCTGCACGCCGCCCCACAAGGAGGAGGGTGCCACCTGCCACCTAGAAGCAGGTACCCATTTATCTACTTGCTAAGCTTTCGAACCGCTGGGTGGGCGGGAGCGTGGACAAGAGCCAGGAGCTCACCCCAGCTGCGGTGGGTCTCGAACAGCCTTATGGCTGTTCTTGATGTTACTGCAGGCATTTTACTGCCTGTGCCACTGCTCCCTTAACCACTACACCATGCTGGCCTTTTTCAATCTGGTGTAGTGGTTAAGTTTGTGTACCTAGTAGCTGACTTTTTAACATACAGCATATACGTCAAATGGAACAACTGTATATTATAAAGGCACAGTCTAATCCCCTGATGATCATCCCTCCCACCCACCACCAACTTCTTGTTGGTAGCCATGAACTGTGTTTATCTATGAACACATGTAAGTGACCAACTGGACCAGGTTCACAACATACAAACATTATATAAAATTGAATGGCTATTTTGAAAACTGATAATATGCCCTAGTGCTCACATTTCTAATAAACCCAATATTATACACTTCAATTTTTTAAAAAACAATATTTGTATGCTCTCAGGACCCAGGAAAGGTACAAACACCAACTAATTAAAGATCATTTTCTATATTCCCTTTCCCTATATATTCCCTGTAGTCTATATTCCCTTTCCATGTTTCCACCCTATATAGTACCATCTTGGGGGGTTAGGGCTTAGGAGGCCGGGTAGAACTATTGTTAACACCTACCAATGCCTACTGGGAATGCTTGTGTTGTATCAGGGTTGTGGTCGCCCTCTCTGGGTTCTGAGACTCTGGAATGATTGTGGGTACTGAGCATCTTAATTGTTTTATTGGTTTTAAATTGTATATGTTGTTTTAACTGTATTAGAGTATTGATGTTTTATTAGCAAGCTTTTTCTTGCCTTGTTAGCCGCCCTGAGCCCTACGGGGAAGGGCGGGGTATAAATTTAATAATAAATAAATAAATAAATAAACCGGGTTTGATTCCCCACTCCTCCACTTGCACCTGCTGTGTGACCTTGGGCAAGCCATAGCTCTGACAAGATTTGTCCTTGAAAGAGCAGTTTCTCTCAGAGCTCAGCCCCACCTGCCTCCCAGGGTGTCTGTTGTGGGGAGGGGAAGGGGAAGGAGTTTGTAAACTGCTCTGAGACTCCTTTGGGTAGTGAAGGGCGGGGGTATAAATCCAATCTCCTCCTCCCCCTCCTCCCCCCTCCTCCTTCGTCTTCTTCATTTTCTTCTTCTTCGTCTTCTTCTTCGTCTTCCTCATCTTCTTCATCTTCTATGGCTGGAGCAAATTCACAGAGATAGAATCTAGAAATGGTGAGTGGTCGGGAAAGCTAACGGAGGCTCCACGTGCTAATGGAACCTCGACATGCAGAACCACTCTACCTCTGAAGATACGATGTTGGACAGAGACGGGTTCTTGGGCCAAGTCACCCAAGATACGGGTTGGGGCAGTACGACGAGGAGAGCTCTGATGCACTGCAGGGCCATCGGCGGCATGGGAGGGGGCTGGCATGGCATGAAAGCCAGTTTGGTGTAGTGGTTAGGATCGCGGACTCTAATCTGGGAGAACCGGGTTTGAGTCCCCCACTCCTCCTCCACCTGCAGCTGCAGGTGTGACTTTGGGTCAGTCACAAGTTCTCTCAGAGCAGTTCTCTCATGAGCCATCCTCGAAAGAGCTCTCTCAGCCCCACCTACCTCATAGGGTGTCTGCTGTGGGGAGGGGAAGGGAAAGGAGATTGTAAGCCACTCTGAAACTCCTTTGGGTAGTGAGACTCCTTTAGGTAGCTCTGAGACGCCTCTGGGTAGTGGGCTCATGCTTCTGTGGCCAGAAGCAAGTCAAGTGCTAGTTTGGCTTTGCCCCAGGTGGCAACCAAAAGGCTCAGGAAGGGATGGCTGGACCTTCTTCAAACCCTGGGCCTATGCTTGGTGGTGGCTGGCTCTCTAGTCACAGCCAACTCATAGTGGTCCCATAGGGCTTTCAAGGCGAGAGACGTAAGAATGTAAGAGAAGCCATGGTAGAGCAAGCCAATGGCTCATCCAGCCGAACACTCTGTGTGAGTGGCCAAAACCCAGGTGCCCTCAGGAGGTCCATCAGCAGGGCTGGAACTCCAGAAGCCCTCCCACTGTTGACCCCCCAAGCACCAAGAAGACAGAGCATCACTGCCCCCGCCATATGAACGTAAGAGAAGCCATGGTAGAGCAAGCCAATGGCTCATCCAGCCGAACACTCTGTGTGAGTGGCCAAAACCCAGGTGCCCTCAGGAGGTCCATCAGCAGGGCTGGAACTCCAGAAGCCTTCCCACTGTGGCCCCCCAAGCACCAGGAATACAGACTTTCACTGCCCCAGGAAGAGTGTTCTATCTATACTTTGTGGCTAATAGCCACTGATGGACCTCTGCTCCATACGTCCATCCAATCCCCTATAAAAACATAAGGGAAGCAATGTTGGATCAAGCCAGTGGCCCATCCAGTCCAATACTCTGTCACACAGTGACCAAAACCCAGGTGCCCTCAGGAGGTCTACCAGCAGGTCCAGAACTCCTGAAGTCTTCTCACTGTGGCCCCCAGGCACCCAGACTACAGAGCACCACTGCCACAGACACAAGTGTTCCCTCTATACCTTGTGGCTAAGAGCCACTCATGGGTCTCTGCTCCAGATGTTCATCCAATCCCCTCTTGAAGCTGTCTATGCTTGTAGCCGCCGCCACTTCCAGCGGCACTTGTGAATTACTCTTTGGACTTCCTCGGTGGCCTCCCTTCCAAATACTGACCAGGGCCGACCCTGCTTAGCTTCTGAGATCTGATGAGATGAGGAGGGCCTTGGAGACTAATAATAATAATAATAATAATAAACAACTTTATTGTCATTGTACATAGTACAACGAAATTAAAGGTGCAATCATTTCAGTGATCTACAGCCATACTCATATACACTCACACAACCATTCACAACCATCCCATAACTCCCTTAAGGTTCACATTGCAACTTAAACCACCAATGTCACTCAAATTCCAATTTCATACAGCATTTTAAGCAATAATAGCTCTCGAATAAAAACTGTTTTTTAATCTGCTTGTCCTTGTTTTAATTGTCGTATATCTTCTACCCAAAGGCAGCAGTTCAAACAGGGAGTGTTCAGGGTGTGACAAATCCTGCAAAAGGTTCTTTGCTTTTTTCAAGCATCGAGAACTATACAATTCCTCCATGAATGGGAGAGGACAGCCAATAATCTTCTGGGCTGTGATGATAACTCTCTGGAGTGCTTTCCTATCCACAGCCGTACAACTGGCAAACCAGGCACAGACGCAGTATGTTAAAATGCTCTCTATTGAGCAACGATAGAAAGACATCAGTATTTTCTCACTCAAGTTATTTTTCTTTAAAAGTCTGAGAAAAAAGAGCCTCTGCTGGGCCTTCTTCACCAGAGCAGTGGTGTTAGCGCTCCAGGTCAAGTTCTGCTCAATAATCACTCCCAAAAACTTAAAAGTAGCCACCCTCTCCACACGTTCCCCACCAATAAACAGTGGCTGGATGTCCGTTTTGTTCCTCCTATAGTCCGCTACCAATTCCTTGGTCTTGGTGGTGTTGAGGATCAAATTATTTTCCCTGCACCAAACACAAAGCCGTTCCACCTCGTCCCGATAAGCAGACTCGTCGTTCCCAGAGATGAGCCCCACCACAGTGGTGTCATCAGCAAACGTGATGATGGTGTTACTGGGGTGGGTGGGGGTACAATCCTGTGTGTAGAGGGTATAGAGTATGCTTTGCTCCGCCATTCTTAGAAACAGACGTTTAGGCTTGACAGACCCCCAGTGCCACCCGGTGTGGCTCTACCCAGATTCTGCATCAGTGCCTCCTTGTTCTCTCTCTCTTTTGGCAGTCCTCCATCGCCCCAGCCCACCTGGAAAGCCTCTTATTTTGCCAAACACCCATAGGCCTTTATGCAAACATTTTCCCCAGCCCCTGCCTTTGATTCTGCCACGTGACCCCTTTGGCAGGTGAGCAACGGGTGTTCTGATGATCCATCATCCCTCAATGACACCCGGATGATGTATGACATGAATGCATGATCGGAAAAGCAGCTGGCTGATCGGTGGGGCTTTGATGATGTATTTGTGTAAGCGCTAATCAAAAGGTCATTGCTCCGATGATGGATGGCTCGATAGCATCGGCTGAACAGGGCTTGCCGACAGAGCAGCCTGAAGGGGTGAGAAACGACAGGAATGGCTGCACTCGCCTCCTCCCCAGAAGCGTGTGGGACTGGAGGGGACCCGGAGGCTGGGCGTTGAGCCCATCCCGTGGTGTGACCTAGGGTTGCCTTTGCCTCTTGCCCTTCGATTTGGGCCTGTGTGGGCACCCCAGCAGACCGGAAGGAGACAAAAAAGCACAGCGGAGATATTTTGCAGCTGGCCTGATGTCCCCCCCAAAACAGCCCCCCTCTCTGCCATAGACCGACTTGAAGTATAATTTTCTTGTTACTTCTTCACCTGAAGAGTAATCAACACGCGGAACTCACTGCTGCAGGAAGGGGTTGGCAGCTGCAAGCACAGACAGCTTCAAGACGGGATTGGAGAAACATATGGAGCAGAGGTCCATCAGTGGCTGTTAGCCACAAGGTATAGATGGAACACTCTGTCTGGGGCTGTGGTGCTCTGTATTCTTGGTGCTTGGGGGCCCACAGTGGGAGGGCTTCTGGAGTTCTGGCCTTGCTGGTGGACCTCCTGATGGCCCCTGGGTTTTGGCCACTGTGTGACACGGAGTGTTGGACTGGATGGGCCATTAGCCTGATCCAACATGGCTTCTCTTATGTTCTTATAGGTGGAACACTCTGTCTGGGGCTGTGGTGCTCTGTATTCTTGGTGCTTGGGGGCCCACAGTGGGAGGGCTTCTGGAGTTCTGGTCCTGCTGATGGACCACCTGAGGGCAACTGGGTTTTGGCCACTGTGTGACAAAGAGTATTGGACTGGGCGGGCCACTGGCCCGATCCAACATGGCATCTCTTATCTTCTTATGGTCTTGAGGTAGATTTGAATCCAGTAGCACCTTAGGGATCTTTATCTCTCAAAAGCTACCGGACTCGAATTCAGCTCTTCTACCAACACCGCTAGCCTCTGAAATTATTTCTGTTGTCACTTAAACACCCATACGCATGCACATTTTCTCGAACGCTGGGAGCTCCTCGTTATTGCAATAAAATTTGATTTACATGTACACCATAAATATAGTGAAGCAGGCAGGTACTCATACAGACATCTGTTGGTCTGGAACGCGGCGTTGTGTCCCCCAAAGCAAAACATCCTTCTTCCAGCTAGTTGCAAAACTCGGGTCTGTTTCTCGGGACTGCTTTCTCTCTGCCCTACACACAAACCACAGACCGGGACCCCGTTCTGCCACGACTGGTAACTGTGTTCCGGATGAACTCCACTCACCAGCCATCATTTGCCATGGAAGAAACGTCTTCCAGCTGTTAGTGCCCATCAAGGACACGTTGTCAGCAGGCACAGGACTGGGAGACTGACTTGATAACCGTCACCCGGAACCAGACCATCCTTCCATCAAAGTCGGTATCCTCTACGCAGACTAGCAGTGGCTCTCCGGGGCCTGATGCAGAAACCTTTCACATCGTCTGATCCTTTTCACTGGAAATGCCGAGGATTGAACCTGCTACCGATTGGGTGTAGTCATTAAGAGTGGCAGACTCTAATCTGGGAGAACCGGGTTTGATTCCCCACTCCCCCACATGCAGCTGCCGGTGTGCCCTTGGGTCAGTCACAAGTTCTCTCGGAGCAGTTCTCTCAAGGGCGGTCCTCGAGAGAGCTCTCTCCGCCCCGCCTACCTCACAGGGTGTCTGTTGTGGGGAGGGGAAGGGGAAGGAGATTGTAAGCTGCTCTGAGACTCTGAGTGAAGGGAAGGATATGAATCCAATCTCCTCCTCCTCCTCCTCCTTCGTCTGTATGCCAAGCAGGTGCTCTGCAACTGAACCGTGGCTGTTCCCCATGTCTGGTCCTTCCTTCACCCAATTCAGAGTTTCCTTCCCAAAATAGAACACACAGAGGTGCCTTATACTGAATCACACCCACAGTCCATCAAAGTCAATATTGTTTTCTCAGACTGGCAGCCGCTCTCCGGGGTCTCAGGCAGAGAAAGGTCTTTCACTTCACCTACTGCCTGGTCCTTTTAACTGGAGATGGTGGGGATTGAACCTGGGACCTTCTGCATGCCAAACAGGTCCTCTACTGCTGAGCCACAGCCCCTCTTTACAGCTCTCCAGGGCCTCAGGCGGAGGTCTTTCCTATCACCTGCTGCCTGGTCCTTTTTCACTGGAGATGCTGCCGGGGATTGAAACTGGGACCTTCTGCATGCCAAGCAGGTCCTCTGCCGCTGAGCCACGGCCCCTCTTGACAGCTCTCCAAGGTCTCAGGCAGAGGTATTTCCTATCACCTCCTGCCTGGTCCTTTTAAACTGGAGATGCTGGGGATCGACCCCGGGACCTCCTGCATGCCAAACAGAGGCTCTGCCGCTGAGCCACGGCCCCTCTTTACAGCTCTCCAAGGTCTCAGGCAGAGGTATTTCCTATCACCTCCTGCCTGGTTCTTTTAAACTGGGGATGCCGGGGATTGAACCTGGGACCTTCTGCATGCCAAGCAAGTACCCTGCCCTGTAGCCAAAGCCCATTTTCTCCATTCTACCGAATCAGCTCCTGGATCCATCATGGTTAGTGTTTTCTACTCAGAATGGTGGCAGCTCTCCAAGGTCTCAGGCGGAGGTCTTTCACATCACCTCCTGCCTGGCCCTTTTAAAGCAGAGATGGCGGGGATTGAACCTGGGACCTTCTGCATGCCAAGCAGGTGCTCTACCACTGAGCCACAGCCCCCCCCCGCAACATTGTCTTGTTTAATAATTGTCGAGGCACGGGGGGTGGATCGGGGGGGGGGGGGGGGTGGGTGGGGTGGCGTGGCTAATTGCCCTGGCCCAGTTTGATCCGCGATTACGCGATCAGACATGCTGGCGGCACACCACGGGTCCTTCCCTTGGCGCTGGCGGGTAAACGAGGGTGGCGATCACACGATGATCCTGCAGCATGGCAAAGAAGCGGCGCAGCGCGATCACACCAGTAATGGCTAGGCGCCTCTGCCATGGCAAACAGGGTCATTTATTTTCTTTTAAGCCAAAGGACGGAGGAGTGGAACTTTTGGTTTCACATTCAACGGCATGTGCAATTCTGTGCAGCAACAGAACTTTCGCTTTCCTCTTCGTGCGCATGCGCCGTTGGGTGCTTGTGCGCATCCTGTGGAGACTTGGGGGAAAAAACCTTTTCACGACGGGACATGGGCAGGCGCCGGATGCCACAAGCTACCACGGGAAATGTGATCAGACACTCGCCCTTGCCCCACGGTTTCCGGAAACTAGTACCTTGGAGGTACTAGTTTTTTACGGCGCATCTTTGGCGGGAAGCCTTGGGTTAGCTACGGGAGCTCTACGCTTCCCAGATGTTGCGGTTTGATTGTGCCCGGAAAATCCACCTATCTTCCGTCTCTGTAGTGTGGCTAATGCTCCGTGTGACCGCAGCCGTTGTTCGGCTGCTGTGAGGGTCCATCGAACCACAGGGTTCATTGTATGTATATGTCACAAGAATTGAATAAATAGAGATAATAAATCTGCTGCCAATGGTGAATGACAAAAGGGTGCCAAGGAATGGGTTTGAAACCGTGATGTGCCAATTCTGCCTCGTTGAGGTTCTTGGACTGAAGCTGCCACACTTTCCCCAAGCGGAGCCGATAATAACACGGATTCCCCCTGTATTGATACAGCCTCTTCTCGGAAAAAAAGGTCCGTCAGTGCCAACTTGTTTACTGTCAGTTCTTCTTCACTCCTGCCTCAGATACGTAATTTTCTTACCTGTCAAGACGCCAGCAATTAATGCAGATTACGGATGACGGCTCTGCTTTGCCGAAAAGGCAGCTCTCACACCCGATGGAAACGTTGCTGCAAATATTAGCATCTGCACTGCTAAATGTTGTCCTTTTGTGTTCGCTCGACTATTATACTTTCCAAATACTTTCTTCCACTCCGATGACTTTGAAAACTCTGCTCGGGAGCCTTCAGGCCGAGGGAGAGAAAACGTCAATCCTTCTGCTACCTTGGGAAACAAAATGCATCTTTCTTGTGCAAATGCCTGTATTTTCTGAAATAAGAAGCTACGGAATGGGGAGTCCCCAAAGACAGCAACCAGAAATCCCAAATGCCAGACTCAGAGGATATGAGGCAGTTCAGTAAAAGTTGCCATGATTTTCTTCAAAAAAATTAGAGGAAGAAAAGTGTAGCAGTTTGGTTCAAATATTCAGAGTGTTCAGACATAAGAACATAAGAGAAGCCAATGTTGGATCAGGCCAATGGCCCACCTAGTCCAACACTCTGTTGCACAGTGGCCAAAAATACCAGGTGCCATCAAGAGGTCCAGCAGTGGGACCAGGACACTAGAAGCCCTCCCACTGTTGCCCCCCCAAGCACCAAGAACACAGAGCATCACTTGCCCCAGACTGAGAGTTCCCATCTATACCTTGTGGCTCATAACCACTGAAGGACTTCTGCTCCATATGCTTATCTAATTCCCTCTTGTAGCTGTCCATGCTTGTAGCCACCGCCACCTCCTGTGGCAGTGAATTCCATGTGTTAATCACTCTTTAGGTGAAGAAGTACTTCCTTTTATCCGTTCTAACCCGACTGCTCAGCAGTCTCATGGAGTGCCCACAAGTTCTTGTACTGTGAGAAAGGGAGAAAAGTACCTCTTTCTCTACCTGCTCTATTCCATGCATACTCTTATAAATACAGACAGGAAGCTCAGCTGAATCCTCTTAACTAGCTCTCCTTAAAAAAACAGAGAAATCTGTTCCCTGAGACCTGACTATGGTTGCCAGCTCCAGGTATGGACATTCCTGGAGATTTGGGGATAGAATCTGTAGAGGGAGGGATTTTGGAAGAGGAGGGAGCGCAGCAGCGATGGGATGCCATAGAGTCCAAATTCCAAAGTGCATATTTTCCCGAGGGGAATACTGGGAAATCCCCAGGCCCCACCTGGAGGTTGGCAACTCCAAACCTGTCCTGGGACCCTTGAACCTTTGTTTACACCCCTCCCCCCTGGATCCAGGGATAATAACTGCCAGCAGCAATGCTTCTGAATTATGCAGAAAAGAAGAAGAAGAAAAAGAAGAAGAGGAGAACATCAGAATATAAGAGACGCCAATGTTGGATCAGGCCAAAGGCCCATCCAGTCCAACACTCTGTGTCACACAGTGGCCAAAAGTACCAGGTGCCATCAGGAGGTCCACCAGTGGGGCCAGGACATTAGAAGCCCTCCCACTGTTGACCAGTGTTCCCTCTAAGCTGAGTTGGTGTGAGCTAGCTCATAGTTTTTTAGACTCCAGCTCACACATTTTTGTCTTGGCTCAGGAAGGAGGGCTCCAGAGCAAACTAAGTCATGCAGCAGCCAAATCACCTGCTCACAACTTTAATGCCAGTAGCTTACAAAGTAGAATTTTTGCTCACAAGACTCCACAGCTTAGAGGGAGCCTTGCTGTTGACCCCCCCAAGCACCAAGAAGACAGAGCATCACTTGCCCCAGAGCCCCTATCTATACCTTGTGGCTAAGAGCCACTGATGGACCTCTGCTCCATATGCTTATCTAATTCCCTTTTGAAGCCGTCCATGCTTGTAGCCGCCACCACCTCCTGTGGCAGTGAATTCCATGTGTTAATCACTCTTTGGGTGAAGAAGGACATCCTTTTGTCCGTTCTAACCCGACCACTCAGCAATTTCATGGAGTGCCCACAAGTTCTTGTATTGTGAGAAAGGGAGAAAAGTACCTCTTTCTCTACCTGCTCTATCCCATGCATTATCTTATAAGCCTCAGTCATGTCTATCTCCACGGTCCTCGTTTCTCCAAGCTAAAAAGCCCTAAGCGCTTTAACCTTTCCCCATAGGGAAAGTGTTCCAACCCTTTTATCATTCGAGTTGCCCTTTTCTGCAATTTTCCCAAAGCTATAATATCCTTTTTAAGGTGTGGTGCCCAGAACTGCACACAGTATTCCAAATGAGGTCTCACCATTGATTTATATAGGGGCATTATGATATTGGCTGATCTGTTTTCAATACCCTTCCTAATAATCCCCAGCATAGCATTGGCCTTCTTTATTGCAGTCACACACTGTCTCGACATTTTCAGTGAGTTATCTACTACAACTCCAAGATCTCTCTCTTGATCAGTCTCTGCCAGTTCAGACCCCATCAACGTGTATTTATATTTAGGATTTTTGGCTCCAATGTGCATCACCTTGCACTTGGCCACATTGAACCCATTTGCCATTGTTGACACCCACTTGCCCATCCTTGACAGCTCCCTTTGGAGTGCCTCACAATCCTCACTGGTTTTCACCACCCTGAACAACTTTGTATCATCCGCAAATTTAGCCACTTCACTGCTTACTCCCATCTCCAAATCATTAATGAACAAGTTAAAAAGCAGTGGACCAAGTACTGATCCCTGCGGTACCCCACTGCTTACCACCCTCCACTGAGAAAATTGCCCACCTACACTCACTCTCTGTTTTCTATGAACTAGCCAGTTTTTGATCCATAAAAGGACTTGTCCTTCTATCCCATGATTTTTGAGCTGGAGGAGGAGGAGGAGGAGGAGGAGGAGAGAGGGTTGGAATTCAAGTCTTACGAGGAAAGGCTGAAAGAGCTGGTTATGTTTAGCCTGGGAAAGAGAAGGCTTAGAGGGGACATGATTGCATTTCAATCATGTATTCAAGTATTTGAAGGGCTGTCATGTAGGAGATGGAGCGGATCTATTCTCTCTTGTTCCAGATTGCAAGACTAGATCTAATGGGTGGAAATCACAAGGGAGTCGTTACCAGCTAAATATCAGGAGAAACTTCCTGACTGTAAGAGTGGTTGAGCAGTGGAATAGTCTGCCTCGGGAGGTGGTGGATGCTCCTTCGCTGGACATTTTCAGGTGGAGGCTGGATGACCATCTTCTGGGTATGTTGTAGGGCTATCTTTCGGCTATGTTCCTGCAGAGTGCACGGGGTTGGACTAGATGATCTGCATGGTCCCTTCCAACTCTAACATTCAATGATTCTATAAGTCTATGAAGAAGAAGAAGAAGAAGAGGATGAAGAAGAAGAGTTGTATTTATACCCCCCCTTCACTAACTGAAGGCATCTCAGAGCGCCTTACAATCTTCTTTCCCTTCCCCTCCCCACAACAGACACCCTCTGAGGCAGGTGGGGCTGAGAGAGCTCTCTCGAGGACTGTTCTTGAGAGAACAGCTCTAAAATAACTTGTAACTGACCCAAGGTCACGCCAGCAGCTGGAGGAGGAGGGAATCAAACCCAGTTCTCCCAGATTTGAGTCTGCACTCCTAACCAGTCCAGCAAAGTGCCTTTCTAGGGTGGCCAGGTTTCCCCCTCCCCCCCGGTTACTGGCGAGGGCTGGGGGGGGGTGGGGTTGCCAGGTCCAGGTTGGGAAACTCCTGGAGATTTGAGGATGGAGCCCAGAGAAGACAGGCACCTCGGTGGGATGCAACGCCACACAACCCACCCTCCAGAGCCTCCCTTTTCTCCGGTGGGGAACTGATTCGGTAGTCTGGCGATGAGCTGTCATTCCGTCGGATCCCCAGGTCCCACCTGGAGGCTGGCAACCCTCTAACTTGCTTTGAGAGCAGCTCCCCCCCACACACGGTTTCCTCCCTGTGACTGACAAGCCACCAGCCGCCAGAGTCGGATGATTTCTAAGCCACTGTGCAGACCGGACCGCCAGCCTGTGCAAGCACACCACACGCACATGCTCACACAGACACGCACAAATCCATTATTGGATTTTGATTGAGTGCTCTGCTGGCGAGGAAGCCCAATGCCCAGAGTTAGATCTATATTTCTAAACCTTCCTGGGGAGTTCATGCCCTGGACTCCCTGAGCTGGCTGTAAATAATCTAGTGTGGGAGGAGAGCATAGTTCATGCACTCTCTCTCCCCCCATTCCTTTCTTCCAGGAACCGCTTTCCAGTTTGCATCGGGGGTCTAAACAGAACAATAAGGTGGTGGGGAATGGGGATATATATGGGGATGAGCTAGATTCAAGACGTCTAAGGAGAGTCAGTTTGGTGTCGTGGTTACGTGCGCGCAGGGGTCATTTCGTAGCAAAAGAGGTGCAGGAGCTCATTAGCGTAACTCATTAGTGTAACTCATTTGCATATGCCACACCCCCTGACATCACCGGAAGTGTGTCAGAAGGCAACACCCACCGCTCAGGCTCCACTGGACTGTTTTGGATTGCTAGCTATTGGGGGGGGGGGGAACGTGCAGATCTGTCCTCGCAGAGGAGGGAGAGCTTGTACCTGAATAAAACCTGGGTCTTAAAGGTGCCACTGGACTGTTTTGGACTGGGTTTTTTTTTTGCAACTTACCTGGCTGCTTGTTGCTCTGACTGAGGGCTGCTGGGAGCAGGGGGTGGGGCTTGTTGCATGTGCCCGCCCCCTGGGCTCTTTACTGCCAGAGCTCCGCTTCTGTGCGCTCCTGCAGGAAATGACCCCTGCGTACGCGGACTCTAATCTGGGAGAACCGGTTTGATTCCCCACTCCTCCACTTGCAGCTGCTGGTGTGACCTTGGATCTGCCACAAGTTCTCTCAGAGCTGTTCCCTCAAGGGCAGTTTCTGTCAGCGCTCTCTCAGCCCCACCTGAATGAGTTAAACACATAAGTAATTCTGGGAGATCTCCAGGCCCCACCTGGAGACTGGCAACCCTACCCTTTGTTGTGGCCTTGGGTCTCCAGTGTTACCATGGCAATGAGTCCCC
The DNA here is from genome assembly GCF_001447785.1 of Gekko japonicus. Taxonomy (NCBI): domain Eukaryota; kingdom Metazoa; phylum Chordata; class Lepidosauria; order Squamata; family Gekkonidae; genus Gekko; species Gekko japonicus. The sequence continues at coordinate 232,577 of NW_015166461.1, read as the reverse complement.
TGCAACTAGAGTTGCCTTCTGGAGGCCTAGCAAAAACCCTGAATGTCGCACACCTTTGTCCACCGGTCACTGCCTCTCCCTGCGTCTGAGCCAGAGTCTTTCTCACACAGAAAGGGGCTGCCGTTACTCCAAGTCTCTGCTGCTTCCCAGAGATGACAGCTTTATTTGTTTATGGGTGTTAAATATGCATATGGCGGCGGCAACGGAGAATGCAGAGAGAGAAAGCGTCTTTGGAGAGCTTTTTGCCTTAACGTGACTAGGAAATCTACCAGGAGGCACTGGGGTTCTGCTTTCTTTCCGATAAGAGCTTGCAGCCCGACATCTTAAACATCACACCCGCTTTCCCGGTTAAGGGGAAAATACTATTAAAAGAAGGGAACCGTGACTCAGGAAAGCTCCTCCCCGGCCACAAATGTTGTTCGGCTTTGAGGTGCTGCTGGACTCTTGCGCTCTTCCAAGACTGTGGACACAGGAAGCTGCCAGTCTGGTGTCGTGCTTAAGTGCGCGGACTCTAACCTGGGAGAACCGGGCTTGACCCTTGAGGATAGGCTGTTTAAGTGTGGGCTGGATGGTGCAACCGTTGGATGGATTCATGGTTGGTTGAAAAATCGTACCCAACGAGTGCTCGTAAATGGCTCTGTGTCTACGTGGAGGGAAGTCTCGAGTGGAGTGCCGCGGGGCTCGGTCCTAGGCCCGGTGTTGTTCAATGTTTCTATAAATGACCCGGAGGAAGACATAGAGGGGATGCTTATCAAATCTGCAGATGACACGAAGCTGGGTGGGATTGCTAATTCTGAAGAAGACAGAGTCAGGAATCAAAATGATCTCGATAGGCTGGAAGAGTGGGCGGAGACAAATAAAATGAATTTCAATAGAGAGAAGTGCAAAGTCCTACACTTAGGTACAAAAAATCAAAGACACAGATATAGAATGGGAGGGACTTGGCTTGACAGCAGCACCCGTGAAAGGGATCTGGGTGTTCTGGTTGATCACAAGCTAAACATGAGTCTTCAGTGTGATGTGGCTATGAAGAAAGCTAATGCAATCTTAGGTTGTGTTAACAGAAGAAGCATTGTGTCCAGATCACGGGAGGTGATAGTTCTGCTCTATTCTGCTATTGTCAGGCCTCACCTGGAGTACTGTGTCCAGTTTTGGGCACCACATTTTAGGGAGGATGCTGACAAGCTCGAGCGTGTCCAGAAGAGGGCAACCAGGATGGTGAGAGGGTTGGAATCCAAGTCTTACGAGGAAAGGCTGGAAGAGTTGGGTATGTTTAGCCTGGAAAGAGAAGGCTTAGAGGGGACATGATTGCAGTCTTCAAGTATT
>NW_015166461.1:200153-228631 GCF_001447785.1 Gekko japonicus | reverse complement strand
CTTATACCCAGAATTAAACTTTGTTGGTCTTAAAGGTGCCACTGGATTCATACTTTGTTTTGTTAACCACAGTTAGTCTTAAATACGGTTCTGCATTCTGTACAAACATGGACATCGTAGCTTACTCCTGGCTAGGGACATATGAACACCTGCCAGTTTGGCTCATGCTCTGTTCACTGATCACAAGCAGGGACGATTTTTCGAGGACTGGTTCAGTAAGTCATCAATCTGTTTGCCGGTATTCAACATGTTGCTTCACTGTATTTATTCCTAGCCATGCATTGCGACTGAGGGGTGACATGATTGAGGTTTATAAGATTATGCATGGGAAAGAGCAGGTAGAGAAAGAGGTACTTTTCTCCCTTTCTCACAATACAAGAACTCGTGGGCACTCCATGAAACTGCAGAGCGGTCGGGTTAGAACGGATAAAAGGAAGTACTTCTTCACCCAAAGAGTGATTAACACTTGGAATTCACTGCCACAGGAAGTGGTGGCAGCTACAAGCATGGACGGCTTCAAAAGGGAATTAGATAAGCATATGGAGCAGAGGTCCATCAGTGGCTATTAGCCACAAGGTATAGATAGGGGCTCTGGGGCAAGTGATGCTCTGTCTTCTTGGTGCTTGGGGGGGTCAACAGTGGGAGGGCTTCTAATGTCCTGGCCCCACTGGTGGACCTCCTGATGGCACCTGGTATTTCTGGCCACTGTGTGATACAGAGTGTTAGACTGGATGGGCCTTTGGCCTGATCCAACATTGGCATCTCTTATGTTCTTATGTTCTTATTACCATAATTAAGTTAATAACAAAGTACCTACCTTGTGTCTAATAGCCACTGATAGTTTAAGTTTAAAAAATTTGGCTCTCCAAAGAAATGTCAGTCGTAGTACTGTTGATATTTGGGTCTTTTGACTAATACTGTTGATATTTGGGTCTGTTGACTAATGAGATTGGATTCATACCCTGTTCTTCACTACCAAGAGGAATCTCAGATTGCCTGACAAGTTTCTCATGGACCTGAAACCCTCAGAAGCTGACACTGTGCTGGTTACACTGACATCTAAGTTACCACTCAACTAAGCCCGGGGTTACAGGTTGTTGTGTTGTGCAGTTAAAAAGAAGAATTTTTAAAAATAAGTTAAAAAAAAAGAAGAGATTGGATTCAGCTGACATTTAATTTACCACTCTGGCCAGGCGGGGGTTAGTATGGGCTAGACCAGAGAAACCCCCCGGCCAGAGTAACCCCGGGTTTACTCTGGCCTGGCCAGGCAGGGGTTACTCTGGCCGGGGGGGGATTAATCTGGCCTGTTACAGATGGCCAGATTAACCCGGGGTTACTCTAGGCTAGGCCAGAATAACCCCTCAGAACCCCTCCGGGGTTATTCTAGGCTAGAGTAACCCCGGGGTTACTCTGGCCGGGGGGTTAATCCGGCCTGTTACACCGGCACCTCTTTTTCCATTAAATAAAGCCCTGATGGTCAGTATTGTTTCGTCAGACGGACAGCAGCTCTCCAGGGTCTCAGGCAGAGGTCTTTTGCATCTTCTACTACCTGGTTTCAACTGGGGATGCCGGGGATTGAACCTGGGGCCCTCTGCGTGCGGAACAGATGTTCTGCCACTGAGCCACGACACCTCCTCTCTGGAGCCTTGTTGTTGTTGTTCAGTCGCACAGTCGAGTCCGACTTTTCGCGACCCCATGGACCAGATCCCACCAGGCCCTCCTGTCTTCCACCATCCTCTGAAGTTGGCTCAATTTCATGTTCGTTGCATCGATGACACTGTCTGACCATCTCATCCTTTGCCGTCCCCGTCTTCTTTGACCTTCAGCCTTTCCCACCATCAGGGTCTTCTCCTCCAGTGAGGGCTCCCTTCTCATTGGGTGGCCAAAGTATTTGAGCTTCAGTTTCAGTTTCTGGCCTTCCAGGGAACAGTCAAGGTTGATTTCTTTTAGGATTGACTGATTTGATCTTCTTGCAGTCCAAGGGACTCTCAAGAGTCTTCTCCAGCACCATAGTTCAAAAGAATCTATTCTTCGGCGCTCGGCCTTCCTTATAGTCCAACTCTCGCAGCCGTACCTGACTACTGGGAATACAATTGCTTTGACCATGCAGACTTTTGTGGGCAGGGTGATGTCTCTACTTTTTATCATGCTGTTTAGGTTCGCCATCGCTTTCCTCCCAAGGAGCAGGCGTCTTTTAATTTCATGGCTGCTGTCACAGTCTGCGGTGATCTGGGATCCCAGGAACGTGGAGCCTTAGGTTTTGCTAAATGGTGATAAGCACAGCGGGTCCCGCCTCTGACCCACTTCACAGGTACAGCACTGTTTCAAGATGCAAGGCGGCTCGACTGGACGGGGCTGTCCTGTTGCCGCATGCTGGATGGAGCGTGCTAACAACTGGGACGTGGCAGGGTACCGCTAATTTGTTCATCGTTTAGGTATTTAGAGAATGTATCTGTCACCTCTCCAGAGACTTGCTGGAGAGGCTGACAACTGAAACCATAAAACAAAACCACTTAAACCGCAGACATTAAAAGATAAACAAGGCCATTTACGCAAGCCACTAAAGAAAAGTGCAAGCAATTAAAACGAGCTATTAAAAGAAGAGTCGTGGTGCAGCTACGACATAAACCACTAATCCAGCGTCCTCAAATGATGGAGGCAAAACAATTCTCAGGCCGGAAGCAGACCATAAAACTATTGAGTTCAATGTAAAAAATAAAAATCGTTTGCCTTGGAAGCACGGTATCCCCGATCCTCCACATTTGCAGGTTAAGGCAAGAATGCTGTTCAAACAAATTACAAAGATGATCTGACTCCAAAGGTAACCAGAGAAAGAAATTTTACTTACAAAAATAGATGCATATCTTACATGACATATCCATGCAGATAGATTCAGGTGGGTAGCTGGGTTGGTCTGAAACAACAGAGCAAAGTTTGAATCTAATGGTACCTTTGAGACCAACAAAATTTAATTCTGGGTATAATAATAATACCTTTCAATTTATTAATCGCTTTCCCCACAAATGGGCTCAAAGTGATTTACAGTTACACTTTAGGCAGGGGACTAACAATGTTTCATAGGGGATAGGAAAGACAACATATAATTCATTTTAATTGCACACACCGTAACTGCACGGTGGAAACGTCTCTGGCTTGGATCAGTCATGTCCCGAATGGCTGCGTTGATCAGCTTGATGACGTTGGGGCTTCAGGACCCGTATGTTGTATCGCCACACTGCCACCGCCTGGCCGAAATATCCCATTGCAGGGATTTTTTTGTAGCCGAGTAGTTCTTCGCCTTTCCGGTCCTGGGGCAGGACGTCACACACACGACAGCTAACACCTTCCCACAGGGGAGTTGGTGTGCCCACCCTCTCTAAGGAGTGGTTCCCGTTTTATCTACTCGCCGAGGCTTTCGAATCGCTGGGTGGATGATGAGCTAGGGACAACAGGCTGGCTGCTCACACCAGCGCGGGGCTCGAACTGACACAGTTCGGATGTTAAGGCAGTGGGATATTCCCACTGTGCCACCGCTCCCCTTATAAGCTTCCATGTGCATGTATCTGAAGAAGTGTGCATGCACCCAAAAGCTTGTACCCAGAATTAAACTTTGTTGGCCTTAAAGGAGCCACTGGACTCAAACTCTGTTATATTTATGCTACATTCATTTACCTTACTGTTGTACGCACAGCTTATGAAACACTGTTATACACTTTTGCACTCTGCCACTGACTACTGTTATACACTTACGCACTCTGCCACTGACTAACATGTGGCCTTATTAGGTATACTTAGAACTTCCCTGACATAGATAGACATACATATATGCTAAGTGCTATTGATGATTTTAATCACACAAACAGAAATCAATCATGAATATATATTCAGAGATTAACTTTGGTTCATTTATGACTACTGTTTAAATGTATGATGGGAGAATAAAGATGCTGACATGCCATGATTTTGTTAAGGCTTATGGCCTTGGCAGGTAAGCTATAACTGCGCATGTCTCTGGCTACACAAAGAACAATTGTACCCTGCAAACCATATCAGCTATATAGATACTTTTAGAATTTTACAGTCTAAGAGAAAGAAACACTTATTGTTTAGGTAAAAGAAAAAAACTTTACATGGGAAAGTAAAGGTAAAGGTTCCCTTGCTCGAAAGACAGTCGAATCCGACTCTAGGGTTGCGGTGCTCATCTCCGTTTCAAAGCCAAAGAGCCAGCGCTGTCTGAAGACGTTTCCGTGGTCATGTGGCCGGCATGAGTAAACACCAAGGCGCACGGAACACTGTTCCCTTCCCACCGAAGTGGTACCTATTTATCTACTTGCAATTTCTTGCTTTCGAACTGCTAGGTTGGCAGGAGCTGGAACTAGAGATGGGCGCTCACTCCGTCATGTGGTACACTCGGGTCTCGAACTGCTGAGCTACCGACCTTCCACAGCCTGCAGTTCAGCGTCTTAACCACCTGAGCCACCGCAGCTCCTTTACATGGGAAAGCCCAGCCTAAAAGACCTGCTAGGTCAGAGTGCTGATGTTTGATGGAACCAATAATCTTGTTTTATTTGTGTGTGTGTCATCTTGAGTATAAAACCCCATGTCACCCATTGTAACACTTGAAGGGTGTGGTCAGATGGCATGCTGGGAGCGGGCTAAACTGCTCCAGCTCCATGTGTTGTTGTTTTTTAAACTTGGAGAATCGCGATCACACTCACCTCCTTGCTCCGGATCACTGCGCAGCCACATTGCTCCTTGCCGTCCACACCCATCGGTGTTGTTTCTCTCTCTCAGTTTGGGCATGCACACAGGCAGCCATCTGAAGAACAGCGATTTTCTCTTCAACCCGACTGCTGTAACACTTCCCTTTAAACTTTAAAGGAACACTTCCCTTTAAACGTTTACCACTGAAAAGGGCCTCCCTGAGATCCCGAACTCGTCCAAAGGCTAAAACTAGGCACCATTTAAACATTGTTTTTAATAACCCTGTGGTGGACCTCCATCTATGCGCACACCGCCAACGCTTTTTTAAAAAATGGTGGGCGAAAAGCGGAAGCCTCGGGCAGCTTTCGAGCGGGGAGGGGGTTTAAATCGGAAGTGGCTCGATGCCAGAGGAGCGATCAGACGGGAAAAAAGCGACTGGAACCGGAGGATCAGTAAAACACCACTTGGGGATATGGTATCAAAATACTCCGGGTTAAAGCGGTTTTGAGCCGGAAAGCGGTGGCTGGGGATGGGAGGCATATGTTGACCGTGTGATCGCGCAGATAAAATCCGTTTCTGAGGCGGGCCGAAAGCGGACTAAACGGCCCGTCTGAACGCACACGAAGAGTCTGTTGGTGCTTGGGGGGGGGGGTCAACAGTGGGAGGGCTTCTAATGTCCTGGCCCCACTGCTGGACCTCCTGATGGCACTGGTATTTCTGGCCACTGTGTGACACAGAGTGTTGGACTGGATGGGCTTCTAGTGTCCTGGCCCCACTGGTGGACCTCCTGATGGCCCCTGGTATTTCTGGCCACTGTGTGACACAGAGTGTTGGACTGGATGGGCCTTTGGCCTGATCCAACATTGGCGTCTCTTATGTTCTTATGTTCTTATTCAGGGGTTCCAGACCTTGATATCTGTACTCTTCCTTAATTAATAAATGTTTAAATGTTGCTCCTCTACAGGACTCTTTTCGTGTGTTTCTCAAATTGGGTTGAGCAAACACAGCCAGGGACACAAGTTGTGTCCAACATTACGGTGGGCAGGTTGACTTCAAAAAAGTGAACTTGCTACATCTCCAAGCCTGGGTGAGAGAGAAGAAGAAGAACTGAGGTCCTCCCCACACGTCCCCCCCAAGAGCACTACGGTCAGGGGCCCAAAATCCGTTGGTCATCCCGGGACCTAAAGACACCAAACTGGCTGCGACCAGGGCCAGGGCTTTTTCGGTGGCGGCTCCTACCTGGTGGAACAAGCTCCCGGGGGAGATCCGGGCCCTGCAGGACCTTATGCGGTTTCGCAGGGCCTGTAAGACGGAGCTCTTCCGCCAGGCCTTTTGAGTAGGGGCCGCCGCCCCACTATTCCACCACCGTCATGGTTCCTTATAGGATTTACTGACGAGGCCCTGAGGAAGAACCTGGACAACGTAAAGAAGATCTAACACTCCGTCTCCATTGGGCATTAATATCACGGGAGCATCCCCTGGAACTGCGCTGACTCCATCTTGGACATATGAGATCAGTAACTGATTGAGCACTAGTGTTTTAGTGTTGATGTTTTTTTTAATTTTTATTTATAAGTTTATACAATAAAATAAAATCATAATCAAAATTACATAACTTTTCGAGTCTATTTTTTTCGCTCTTTCTCTATCCACTCATACAGTCCTGACCATCTTTTTTCATAGATACTTTCGTCCCCCCCCCAGTATTACATTTAATTTATCAATTTCTGCTACTTCCAGTAATTTATATATTATTTCTTCCTTCTGAGGTATTTTATCCGATTTCCAATATTTGGCCCAAAGGATTCTTGCTGCCGTCAATATATACATCAGCACATAAACCACATTTTTGTCAAACTCCTTTGGGACCATGTTTAGCAGGTAGATTTCAGGACTAAGTGGTATCTCCACCCGCAGCACTTCTCTTATAATTATCTGTACTTTCTTCCAATATTTTTGTACTTTAGCACATCGCCACCACATATGCATAAAGGAGCCAACGTTATTTCCACATTTCCAACAATTACCTGGAACTGCGCTGACTCCATCTTGGACATATGAGATCAGTAACTGATTGAGCACCACTCTTTTAGTGTGGATGTTTTAATATGTTTTATATGTTTTAACTATGGCACGGTGAATACCCTGCCCTTGTTAGCCGCCCTGGGCCCACTGGGAAGGGCGGGATACAAATGCAAAAATAAATATAAATAAATAAATATATAAATAAATATATAAGATGAAACACAGAAGTCAAGCAACGGCCAAAGAGGCTCAACATCCAACCGATGAGAGGGTGGGGCCAACTGCCAAGGGTACCCGAGTGAGCAAATTCTGTTAACCCATTCTGTAATGTATCCAGCCCAGACATGTCCAGACAAGTCCAGAGACAAACGCAGAGCTTCGCTCCAAGAGACAATGGACTATGCGGATCCTAGCCCGCTCCAATCAGGGGGCTAGGTTCCTGGCTGAGAGCCAATGGGACTCTCGGCCACTGTAAATAACCTATTGGGAAGTGGGGGTGTGTTTTGGGTGGCGGTTTCTTGGGGAATACAAGCCGGCCTTCGAGCCAGCCAAAGTCGTCTTGTTCCTGATCGAATAAAGTACGCTTTGCTGAAACCACTCTCCGTCTGCGTACTTTTCACTTTCCCTCCCAGCTCTTCTCACATGCAGACGAAGCCATGGGGGGAACCTCCACATTCAGAGGCACTATGCCTCTGAATCCCAGAGCCAGGAGGCAACAACGGGGGGGGGGGGGAAAGCCTCTGTGTCCAACACAAACCGCATAAAGCTGGGATGAAACGTGGGGTTGCCAAACTCCCGGTGGGGCTTTCCCAGCATACAACCTGGTAAGCAGACCACAGAGATCAGTTCCCCCCGGAGAAAATGGATGCTTGGGAAGGTGGACTGGTGATCAAAACCAGCACCAGGTAGAACTGCTCCAGGAGCTCAACACAATCAGAAGCAACGGTGAAGCTCCCTCCAGATTCCAGGATCATGCGCCTGACGAAGAAATTTCTCAAGCATGCCAACAGTCCGGGGAGCACTGTCAAAATTGCATGTGGAGGAGTGGGGGAATCGAGCCCGGTTCTCCCAGTTTAGAGTCCGCACTCCCAACCACTACACCAAACTGGTGGCAGCAGCATCTTAAAGACTAACACAATTTGTGGCAGGATAGGAGCTTTCCTGAGTCACGGCTCACTTCTTCCGATGCCAGTTGAGTAGAGTACAAGCGGAGAACTCTGGGTCCTTTTGTCCCAGTCAGAAGGCGGGTGGGGTGCTGTCAATAACGCTTGTAAAGGACGTAGAAGGAATGTGCATATTGTGATCAGCGTGATCAGAGGCGGAAGGGAAATACATAGAGGCAGAAAATTAGGATCTGTAGTGAGATAAGAATCCTATGTCGTTATTCGGCCCTGGGGGGCATTGTTCTGAACTTGTGAATTATCTCCAGTTCAGCAATCTTGGATTGCAATCCCCCCTTCCAAACCGTCTCCCCCCCCAAGGTTCCCCAACCTCTCATTGGCTGATCTTAGTATCTGCCTACTCCCCTGTGAGCAGGGATTGGTTGGGATGCCTGGAGGGTGGAACTAGAGGCCGTCCATCACAGTCCCTGGTCATCGATCCTCCTCTGATTCCACAAGAGTCCCCATACTCAGTGCTGCCATTTTTTTTTCAGGTCTGAGATGTTCTTTTAGATTCAGAAACGACATTCGTCCCCACGGATCCTCTCCCATAGCTCTGTTCCTCTGTCTAGTGGCTGCACTTGGAGAGCCAGTTTGGTGTCGTGGTGAAGTGTGCGGACTCTAATCTGGGAGAACTGGGTTTGATTCCCCACTCCTCCACTTGCAGCTGCTGGATGACCTTGGGCAAGCCATAGTTCTGTCAGAGCTGTTCTTGAAAGAGCATTTCTCTCAGTGCTCTCTCAGCCCCACCCACCTCACAGGGTGTCTGTCGTGGGGAGGGGAAGAGAAAGGAGTCTGTAAGCCGCTCTGAGACTCTGAGTGAAGGGAAGGGTATCAATCCAATCTCTTCTCTTCTTCTTTTTTACAATATAGCAGACCCCTCAAGCCGCTTGCAGGAGACGAATGTCCCAGTCTGTTAAGCCGAGCGGCAGGAAGCACAACATTGTGCTTGCTACGAGCATCTCTTGCTGGTGAATTTTTATTTCTATGAGAGATACCAAGGAGTGGACCAATTAATCTACCTTGTTGCCCAAGCGTGGACTGACAGAGTATCCCTCCTTATGACGCCAATCTTTGATGAGCTCTTGGCAATGAATGATACGGTGAAACACATCAGGAGCATGATGGGAAAGCACAAAGAGAAGCCTTCCACAAATGAAAAATGTCGGCTCGTTGATTGGGCCGGTGAATTGTAGCGACGGCCTGCTCCGTCTTCTCTGGGAACGAGCGCTGTGGCCAGACAATAAACGGACCGTAGTGCCAACACAGCCAACAGAGATAATTTTTAAAAATAAGCCTCAAATGTTGTTTTATAGGCTTATAAAAATGTGGATTAGTTTCAAGGTCATCTCCCGAACAACTGCACTGGCTTATTAACTCCTGGACACCGTTCAACGTTACTTTACAATCTCAGGTTTACAATCTGAGAAAAGCCATGCTGGAAAAGTGGGCCAGCACGATTCCTCCTGAAAGTCCACGTGAAGGCAAATGGCTGCTTGTCCTCCTCCTCCTCCCCCTCCACCACCACCTCTTCTTCTTCTTCTTCTTCTTCTCCTTCTTCTCCTTCTTCTTCTCCTTCTCCTTCTCCTTCTCCTTCTCCTTCTCCTTCTCCTTCTCCTTCTCCTTCTCCTTCTCCTTCTCCTTCTCCTTCTCCTTCTCCTTCTCCTTCTCCTTCTCCTTCTCCTTCTCCTTCTCCTTCTCCTTCTCCTTCTCCTTCTCCTTCTCCTTCTCCTTCTCCTTCTCCTTCTCCTTCTCCTTCTCCTTCTCCTTCTCCTTCTCCTTCTCCTTCTCCTTCTCCTTCTCCTTCTCCTTCTCCTTCTCCTTCTCCTTCTCCTTCTCCTTCTCCTTCTCCTTCTCCTTCTCCTTCTCCTTCTCCTTCTCCTTCTCCTTCTCCTTCTCCTTCTCCTTCTCCTTCTCCTTCTCCTTCTCCTTCTCCTTCTCCTTCTCCTTCTCCTCCTCCTCCTCCTCCACCACCACCACCACCACCACCTCTTCTCCTCCTCCTCCCCCATGAGGCAGCAGCTGCCTACGGCTGAAGGCCTTCAAGTGGTCCATGGGGTAGGGAGGCCCGGCCACCAAGTCACATGCTCGGTGGCAGGTCCAGGCCCTCGACGTGTGGTGGGAACTGCTGAAGAATGTCCTCTGTGGGACAAAGCACAGCTGATGCACCGGGTAGTGCATGTGTGAATATGGTGGCAACACCAGCAACAGGCTGTCTGCACCTCCCTACATGCAAATCCTGATCCCCGTAGCCATCCGGGAGAGCACTCCCAGAGTGGCAGGCTGAGTGGAGAGGGGCGTGACCTCACCTTGGAACCCCGTGCCGGCATGCATGCACCTGTGGTTGCTCCCAACTTTAACCAGCAAAGCTGCCACTGAAGCAAAGGCGTTCTGCTTGACCGCTGCAGACAAGGTGGTTCCGCAGTGGGTGAAGTTATCATCGGAGTGGCTCCGCCCACTTGCCCGCCCAGCAGCTTCCACTTCCCTCCCTCGCACCTCTTGCTCACGGGCTGGTTCTGGCCCCTGGGCCTTACGTCTGCACCCCTGAGTCCTCGGTCAAAGTCCAGTAGCACCTTAGAGACCAGCAAGGTTTTTGTGGTTTGAGCTTTCGAGAGCTTTCTCAAAAGCTCAAGCCGCAACAATTTTGCTGCTCTCTAAGTTGCTGAAGGTAAAGGTAAAGGTCTCCCTTGCTCGAGAACCAGTCGAATCCGACTCTAGGGGGCGGTGCTCATCTCCATTTCCAAGCCGGAGGGATGGCGCTGTCCAAAGACTTCTCTGTGGTCATGACTAAACGCCGAGGCACATGGAACGCAAGCGGTACCTATTTATCTACTTGCAATTTCTTGCTTTCGAACGGCTAGGTTGGCAGGAGCTGGGGCCAGAGACGGGAGCTTACTCCGTCATGCGGCACACTCGGGTCTCGAACTGCCGAGCGACTGGCCTTCCGGGCTGCAGCTTCAGCATCTTAACCACTGAGCCACCGTGGCCCCCCTCTAAGGTGCTTCTGGAGTAGACTCCAGCCTTTTTAAAGATTACTGGTTTCAAGATAGCGAAGGGGGGAAAAAACCCCAAATTTATTTAACATTTCAGCTCTGCAGTCTCTGTACTTGACAGAGAGAGTCCTCCATCTTTCCACGTTATACCTCTGAGGATGCCAGTCACAGCTACTGGCGAAACGTCAGGTCCTACGGTGCCAAGACCACGGCCACACAACCCGGAAAATCTACAACAGCTAACGAACTGACATCCTTCTTAGCTTCCTTTCACTTGTCAGCGTATGGCCTCATTCCACACCACGCCTGGGGCATTGTTGGCACAAGGAGGAAGAAAGAAGCAATATAATAAGAGTAATAGGGTTACTATTAGTAGTAGAGCAAGGCTTGAGGCCAGTAGCGCCCTAAAGACCAAAAAGATTTCCAGGGTACAACCTTTTGGGAGTCAAAGTCCCCCTTGTCAGATATCAGTAGTAATGGCCGTACTAAGGGCATTAAGTAGCGTTTGGGAGACTTTCTCTCTCTGCTCTGCTTTTTTCTCCCCCAAAAATGCTTGCACTGTAAAAACGTTTGATCAATTATTATGATAATGACTCAACTGTGGAATTATGAGTCTAATTATAATTACCATTTTATGTGGAGTTAATTAATCATAAAGTACTACATTATATAATTTTAGGGGCCCCCAAAGCTCTTGGTGGAGCATGAAATGAGTTACGCTGCGAGTGAAGTTTTCGGTTCTCTCTCTCCGAATGCGGTTTGAGGTTACGCGAAGGAGGGCGAAGCAGAGATCAGCCAAGCAAAAAGTGGCAGGGAAGGCCCCATCTTGTCGGGGAGGGTGTGGAGTGAAATGCATACGAGTCAGGAGGATTCCTCATGGGAAGATGTGGTTTTTACGATATTCACCGGTAGCAGGTGTGCGGATGATTGCTGCTATGCAACGCTCCCTCTAAGCTGTGGAGTCTTGTGAGCGAAAATTCTACTTTGTGAGCTACTGGCATTAAAGTTGTGAGCGAGCGATTTGGCTACTGCATAAATTAGTTTGCTAGGGAGCCATCCTTCCTGAGCTGTGACAAAAATGTGTGAGCCGGAGGCTAAGCAACTCTGAGCTTGTTGCTGTTGTTTGGACGCACAGTCGAGTCTGACTCTTCGCGGCCCCATGGACCACATCACGCCAGGCCCTCCTGTCTTCCTTCGTCCTCTGGAGTTTACTCAATTTCATGTTCGTTGGATTGATAACACTGTCTAAGCACCGCATCCTTTGCCGTCCCCGTCTTCTTTGACCTTCAGTCTTTCCCAGCATCAGGGTCTTCCCTCTCTATTTACCCAGGAGTGATGGGGCTGGATGCCATGATCATAGTTTTTTTTTTTTGATGTTGAGTTTCAAGCCAACTTTTGCTTGTCCAGCCACTGCTTAAAGACTGCCAGTGAATGACAGGTTATTATACAGGTGGGTATCCATGTTGATCTGGAGCAGCAGACATGGTGGGGCAGGTGCAGCTATGGAAAGAAGAAGAAGAAGGAGGAGGAGGAGGAGGAGGAGGTGGAGGAGGAGGAGGAGGAGGAGGAGGAGAAGAAGAAGAAGAAGAAGAAGAAGAAGAAGAAGAGGAGATTGGATTAATACCTGCCCTTCACTCCGAGTCTCAGAGCGGCTTACAAACTCCTTTCCCTTCCTCTCCCCACAACAGACACCCTGTGAGGTAGGTGGGGCTGAGAGAGCTCTTTCCAGAACTGCTCTTGAGAGAACAGCTCTGAGAGAACTTGTGACTGATCCAAGGTCACCCAGCTGGCTTCGTGTGGAGAAGAAGTGGGGAATGAAACGCAGTTCTCCAGAGTAGAGTCCGCCGTTCTTCACCACGACACCACGCTGGGTCTCAGCAGGGTATGATGCCGTAGAGTCCACCCTCCAAAGCGTCCACTTTCTCCAGTGTATCAGATCTCTGAATTGTCTGGAGACCAGTTGCGATTCTAGGGGATCTCCAGGTCTCGCCTGGAGGTTGGCAACCTCACTTAGACCGGACTTCCCCATTGGGCCATCTGCTTGCCTCCACGGGAGTTCCTGCCTGATAAAGCTGCTTCCGGAGAAATGTTTTAAAGGACCTTCCAACGGCTAACCGCAGAGAAGACCTTTCTCCCAGTCCCTCGGAGAGACCCCGTTCCCCTCAGAGAGATGGAACCTGTTTCTCACGGCATGCCAATTCCTTCCTTTTTGACAGATGTCTGATCCTGGGTCACAGAGCGCCGGAGGCATCTGGGTTGTTGCTGTGTTTGTAATGGGAAGTGGCAGGTCCTTGCGGGAACCCTGAGGGATGCAAGAGATGTGGGCCCCTCCCCAAACGAGAGCTGTGCGTGGCAGTGCCCCACAGGGAAAACCCCATCTCGATTCTCTTGGCGTCAAGGGCTTCACTGCAGCCCAGGGCCCTACCAAATACTTTCCTGGCACTCGCCAACTGTTTTTAGGAAGTGGGCGTGGCCAGAGGTGTAGTTTGGTGTAAGTGGTTAAGTGTGCGGACTGTCTTGGTTGCCATACAAAGACTTAATTAAAAAAGAGGGGACAGAATGGGTAATGAAAAAGCAGAATGAACTTGACTTTAACTATGAATGGTTAAGATATATGCAGATTTATGATTTGTTTAAGACAGATTAAAAAAAATTATGGATTTACAGATGAGAAAAATGAAATGGAGAGCATTTGGGAAAGAGGAGGGGAAAAAAAGATTTCAAATATGTATAGAGTTTTGTTAAAATGGTATACGGAAGAGGAGACAGTTAAAGAGCAAATGTTGAAGTGGGCAATTAATATGAACAAAGAGGTGACGATGGACTCATGGGAGTATTTGTGGAAAAATTCTATTAAAATATCGATCTGTACCAATGTTAAAGAAAACTGTTATAAAATGATGTATAGATGGTACATGACCCCGAAAAAAATAGCAAATATGAATCAAAATATGTCTAATAAATGTTGGAAATGTAAAAAACATGAAGGCTCATTTTACCATATGTGGTGGACTTGTGAAAAAGCTATGGACTTTTGGACAAAAATTCATAGTGAAATGCAGAAGATGCTACAATGCTCCTTTAAAAAAGCACCGGAAATTCTGCTTTTGGGACTAAAAATGGAAGAAGTCAATGTGGAAAAAAGAACCTTATTCTGGTACCTAATAACGACAGCAAGAATGCTATATGCGCAATATTGGAAACTTGAAAAAGTACCAGAGATTGAGGACTGGATACATAAAGTTCTGTTCATGGCAGAAATGGATAAAATTACTAAGAAATTGAACAACAAAGAAGACGAAGAATTTTTTGAAGAATGGAAAGACTTTAAGAACTATCTGGAAAAGAACTGGGATGTGAAGAAAAATTTACTATGTTTAGAACAATATTAAGCAAAAAGTTGTTATCTTTTAAAGAGATTAGAAATATGATAAGAGCTATATATAAGCAACAATATGCTAAAGTAATAGTAAACGGAGATTTGACGGAAACTATAGAGATTCAGAAAGGAACTAGGCAGGGTTGTCCGTTATCCCCGCTTCTCTTCGTATTTGCAATAGAATCACTTAATGAAGACATAAGAAACAACAAGCTAATAAAAGGCTTGAAAGTGAAAGGAGAAGAATTTAAATTACAGGCATTTGCAGACGACCTGGCATTCATTTTAGAAAATCCCAAAGAATCGGTAGATGATCTGATGAGAACTATACATCACCACGGACAGGTTGCGGGATTAAAAATCAACTATAAAAAATCTAAAATACTGGTAAAGAATTGCACTCCGCTCTCAGCCCCACCCGCCTCCCAGGGTGTCTGTTGTGGGGAGGGGAAGGGAAAGGAGTTTGTCAGCCGCTCTGAGACTCCGAGTGAAGGGCGGGGTATAAATCCAATCTTCCAGCCAGATATATCCAGACCATGACGTCAGCTGACTGTATGCCTACTCCATCATTTATATGACGTGCACTAGCACTTTATGGTATGCTTTTATAATTATATTGTTGTGATTTTATTTCATTTCTTGTTTTAGGCCCCGGTCACACGGAGGATTTGCCACGGTAAAGGCACAAATGTTGGGCAGATTTTCGGGGCACGATCACACCGCAACATCTGGGAAGTGTAGCGCACCCGTGGTGTCCCACCGAAGATGCACAGTAAAAAAATACCATGGAAAGTGCACTAGTATCTGGAAAATGCGGGGCAGGGGCAGGCATCTGATTGCGGGAGCGCTAGTATCCCGTCGCATCCCGCCTCCGTCCACGCCCTGTCGCAAACTGGATGTTTTTCATAAGGGCAGGTGCACAAACACCTAACTGAAAGCAGTGCTGCTCCACGGAACTGCGCATGCGCACAAATGCGGAATGCTTGCCGGGCTGCTTCTTTGCCATGCTCCAGCATCGCCGTGTGATCGGCATCTAACAGCCGAAGCGCAGAGACTTGGGGGACCGTGTGATGGGGCTACCGCACTTTATTTTGCTCCGGGGCGAACAGCCACGCCTCCCCGCCATGTTATCTGGCCTGTGTGACCGGGGCCTTAGTTGTTTTATACATACTATCTAAGCCGCACTGAGCCTGCCCAGATGGGGAGGGCAGGATATAAATTAAATAAATACATAAATAAATAAATTTGTAGGCTCAGGGCGGGTACCAATATATAGGTAAGAACATAAGAGCATAAGAGAAGCCAATGTTGGATCAGGCCAAAGGCCCATCCAGTCCAACACTCTGTCACACAGTGGCCAAAAATACCAGGTGCCATCAGGTGGTCCAGCAGTGGGGTCAGGACACTAGAAGCCCTCCCACTGTTGCCCCTCCAAGCACCAAGAATACAGAGCTTCCCTTGCCCCAGACATAAGAACATAAGAGAAGCCGATGTTGGATCAGGCCAGTGGCCTATCCAGTCCAACGCTCTGTGTCACACCGTGGCCTGAAATACCGGCGACCATCAGGAGGTCCACCAGTAGGGCCAGGACACTAGAAGCCCCCTCCCACTGTTGACCCCCCCAAGCACCAAGAAGACAGAGCATCACTTGCCCCAGAGCCCCTATCTATACCTTGTGGCTAATAGCCACTGATGGACCTCTGATGGACCTGCAATTAATGCAGATTTACAATGAAAAACATATCACAACGATCCATTAAAATCAGTGAAATCCCCAATGCACTAAAACAACAACGCACCTCAACAGAAAATATTAATAAAATATTAATAAAACTTTTTCAAAAGTGCACACAAAACGTTCATCTCTATTCTCTTGCTGGTGGCCCAAGAAAACTCTAGCGGAACCCGCTGTGAACCAGCTTCCAAGATGAGGGTCTCCGTTGGACTCTCCATTAGATAACACAGCCCTGAAACAATCATTCTTGAACAAGGCGTTAAGAGCCTATAATTAAGGTTCAAGCTCCCCAACAGGGCAGTCTTGCTTTCCTCTTCTGCTTTCCACACATCCTGCATCCTTCTGCATTGAAGAGGAGGAGGAGGAGGAGGAGGAGGAGGAGATTGGATTTATACCCTGCCCTTCACTACCCGAAGGAGCCTCAGAGCAGCTTACAATCTCCTTTCCCTTCCCCTCCCCACAACAGACACCCTGTGAGGTTGGTGGGGCTGAGAGAACTCTTTCGAGAACTGCTCTTGAAAGAACAGCTCTGAAAGAACTTGTGACTGACCCAAGGTCACACCAGCAGCTGCATGTAGAGGAGTGGAGAATCAAACCCGGTTCTCCCAGATTAGAGTCCACACTCCTAACCACTACACCAAACTGGCTCATTCCATTACTAGCTAGGCTAGGGATTAACACACAGAACTGTTTATAGGCTTAAATTCTATGGGAATGTGCAGGGTGAAACAGTGTTTGAACAAGAGGGCCTTTCAGTGAACTCTTCCCTTCCTCACTAAAATAAAAAAAACCCTCTTAAATCCTCCAAGATTTACATGAGTGATGGAAAGCCAGCAATGTTTTATGACACCTTCATTCACATTGTATTAAGCTCTGACTTTTTAGAAGTTTCTTTTGCGACAGTTATGCAAATCTGCCAGGACAGGAATGGATTTAAAAATGATTTCCTGCATCGGAAGATTAGCAGAGAAAGTGACACGTTCTTCTAAATTACTGTACTTTCTCCGTGTCTGAAACTTCAGACCCCAGGAGGGAAAGTGGAGGCTGAAGTGAGAAGCAGATTAAAGCTATTAATTTTGCCGTCATTATTCACGAGTTTGGATTCTTCCAGGTCAACGCAGGTTCTTAACCGTGCCGAGGTTCTAAAGTTCTCAGCTTACGCTCAAGCTGTTCGAAGGACCATCTCTTGAAAAGTAGGAATAAAGTCAAGGAGATGTGGCAAAAACATCCCTCTACAGATAAGCTGGCCACTTCTCCCTTCCAAAATGGATGCGTTGTAAAATGGGCTGTGGGAGGTGAACCTATGAAGCTGCCTTCTAGAAGAAGAGATTGGATTTATACCCCACCCTTCACTGCCTGAAGGAGTCTCAGAGCAGTTTACAATCTCCTTTCCCTTCCCCTCCCTTTTTGTTGTTGTTGTTCAGTCGCACAGTCGAGTCCGTCTCTTTGCGACCCCATGGACCACATCATGCCAGGCCTTCCTGTCTTCCGCCATCCTCTGAAATTTGCTCAATTTCATGTTCGTTGCATATATGACACTGTCTAACCATCTCATCCTTTGCCACACCCGTCTTCTTTGGCCTTCAGTCTTTCCCAGCATCAGGGTCTTCTTCTCCAGGGAGTGCTCCCTTCTCATTGGGTGGCCAAAGTATTTGAGCTTCAGTTTCATTATCTGGCCTTCCAGGGAACAGTCAAGATTGATTTCTTTTAGGACTGATTGATTTGATCTTCTTGCAGTCCAAGGGACTCTCAAGAGTCTTCTCCAGCACCATAGTTCAAAAGAATCTATTCTTCGGCGCTCGGCCTTCCTTATAGTCCAACTCTCGCAGCCATACATGACTACTGGGAATACCATTGCTTTGACCATGCGGACTTCTGTTGGCAGGGTGATGTCTCTACTTTTTATCATGTTGTTTAGGTTCGCCATCGCTTTCCTCCCAAGGAGCAGACGTCTTTTAATTTCATGGCTGCTCTCACAGTCTGCGGTGATCTGGGATCCCAGGAACGTGAAGTCTGTCACTGCTTCCACTACTTCCCTTTCTATTTGCCAAGGAGTGATGGGGCCGGATGCCATGATCTTAGTTTTTTTTTATGTTGAGCTTCAAGCCCACTTTTGCGCTCTCCTCTTTTACTCTGAGCAAGAGGCTCTTTAGATCCCCTCCCTACACACAGACAACCTGTGAGGTAGGTGGGGCTGAGAGAGCTCTTTCGACAACCGCTCCTGAGACAACAGCTCTGAAAGAACTTGTGAATGGCCCAAGCTGCATGTGGAGGGGTGGGGAATCAAACTGGCAGCGGCTCCCCTGGGTCTCAGGCAGAGGTCTTTCACATCATCTACCACCAGACGGTTTCAGCTGGAGATGCCGGGGATTGAACTAGGGACCTTCTGCCTGCAAAGCAATAGCTCTTTCACTGATCCACAGCTCCTCCCCTATAATGCATGAACACATGAAGCTGCCTTATACTGAATCAGAACCTGGGACCGTCACAGTCAGTACTGTCTACTCAGACGGGCAGCGGCTCTCCAGGGTCTCAGATCTTTCACATCCACTAGTGTCTGGTCCTTTTAACAGGAGATGCCAGAGACTGAATGTGGAACCTTCTGCTTGCTATAGGTAAAGGTGTCCCTTGCTCGAAAGCCAGTCGAATCCGACTCTAGGGTTGCGGTGCTTGTCTCCGTTTCAAAGCCGAAGAGCCAGCGCTGTCTGAAGACGTTTCCGTGGTCATGTGGCCGGCATGGCTAAACACCAAGGTGCATGGAATGCTGTGACCTTCCCACCGAAGTGGTACCTATTTATCTCCTTGCAATGTCTTGCTTTCGAACTGCTAGGTTGGCAGGAGCTGGAACTAGAGACAGGAGCTCACTCCATCATGCGGCACACTCGGGTCTCGAATTGCTGAACTACCGACCTTCCACAGCCTGCAGTTCAATGTCTTAACCACTTGAGCCAGTGACAGCCCCTCTCCTAAGGCAGAGCGTCACGATTGATTAAGGTCCAAAAGTGAAGGATGAGATCAAAAAGTGGGCTCTTCCTTGGCTCCATTATCAACCAAAAAAGAGACTGCGACCAAGAAATCAGAAGGAGACAGAGGCTGGAAAAGATTCTTGAGTGGAAGGATGTGTTGCTGGCGACCAAGATAAAGTTAATTCATGCGATCGTATTCCTCATTACTATGCATGGGTGTGAAAGCTGGACATGTTCCCCAGAGAGCACTACGGTCCATGCTCCTAACCACTACACCACACTGGCTCTTTGGTGTAGAGCGGGGTATAAATCCAGTCTTTTATTCTTCTACACCAGTTTGGTGTAGTGGTTAAGTGTAGTGGTTAAGTGCACGGACTCTATTCTGGGAGAACCGGGTTTGATTCCCCACTCCTCCACTTGCACCTGGCTGGATGACCTTGGACAAGCCACAGTTCTGATAAGGGCTGTTCTTGAAAAAGAGCAGTTTCTGTCAAGAGCTCTCTCAGCCCCGCCGACCTCACAGGGTGTCTGTTGTGGGGAGGGGAAGGGAAAAGGAGCTTGTAAGCCGCTCTGAGACATCTTTGGGTTGTGAAGGGCAGGGTATAAATCCATTCTCCTCCTCCTCCTCCTAGCCCACCATGACCCAGCCCAGCCTGGCCACAGAGATGGACCTGCTTGGCCTCACCTTACCTGATGAGGGACAAGACCATCTGGCATTGCCCTGCCTAGCCACCCAGCTTGGATGTACACATCCTGTTCAGGGCTGGCCAGGCAGGCGCCCTCTCCCTTCTTTGAGGGGGAAGTGGGGGCTGGGTCAGGGGCCTTTCCCAAGGCTTTTTCTCTCCCCCCCATCCATCCCTGCCACCTGGAAGGGTGAGCACCAGTGTAAAAACTTTGCCATGTGATTAAATCAGGGCTATTTTTGGGCAGGAACGCACAGGAACGGAGTTCTGGCTGGCTCCCGAGTTGGCCACGCCCAGCAGGAACTCATTAGCATAATAGGCCACACCCAACAGCAGAAACTCATTAGGATTGGCTACATTAGGGGTGTGTGGCCTGACATGCAAAAGAGTTCCTGCTACAAAAAAGCCCTGGGTTTGGACAACAAACAAGGTAAACAGAATAAGAAGCAAAAGGTGAGTGTGGCTGGATGACCACACTTCTGGTAACATGTGGGTGCGGCCTAATGTGCTAATGAGCTGTGCTGTCAGGGGTGTGGCCTAATATGCTAATGAGTTCCTGCTGTTGGGTGTGGCCTATTATGCTAATGAGTTTCTGCTGGGCTTTTTCTACAAAAAGAGCCCTGGTTAAATTATTTAAATGTCCTTAACGTGGCCAGGGACTGAGCCACACCAGAGATATATAGGTCGGGTTGGGTGGAGGTTTCTAACCTAAGTATTCCTACCCTATATCCCCTACTGTTTGATTTACGATGGAAGGTGTAGGACTATGTTATTAGCACTGACATTATTAGCATTAAAATCATGTATAAGCATATTTCTCATATTCAGATATTTTTGTATTCCCATCCACTCACGCTACAGATTTCTTCAGCATGTTGCTGTCTATGGGGAGGAATGATAACCAGGGCTATTTTTGGGCAGGAACAGAGTTCTGGCTGGCTCCCAAGTTGGTCACCCCAGCAGGAACTCATTAGCATAATAGGCCACGTCCAACAGCAGAAACTCATTAGGATTGGCTACATTAGGGGTGTGTGGCCTAACATGCAAAGGAGTTCCTACTACAAAAAAAGGCCCCGGGTTTTGACAACAAAGAAGGTCAACAGAATAACAAGCAAAAGGTGGGTGTGGCTGGATGACCACAGTTCTGGTAACATGGGGGTGCGGCCTAATGTGCTAATGAGCTGTGCTGTCAGGGGTGTGGCCCAATATGCTAATGAGTTCCTGTTGTTGGGTGTGGCCTATTATGCTAATGAGTTCCTGCTGGGCTTTTTCTACAAAAAGAGCCCTGGATTAAATTATTTAAATGTCCTTAACGTGCCCAGGGACTGAGCCACACCAGAGATATATAGGTCGGGCTGGGTGGAGGTTTCTAATCTAAGTATTCCTACCCTATATCTCCTACTGTTTGATTTATGATGGAAGGTGTAGGAATATGTTATTAGCACTGACATTATTAGCATTAAAATCATGTATAAGCATATTTCTCATATTCAGATATTTTTGTATTCCCATCCACTCACGCTACAGATTTCTTCAGCATGTTGCTGTCTACGGGGAGGAATGATAACAGTTTGAAAATAACTAAGCATGTGGCTGGGGCTGATCGGATGCTACATCTCATTTTCAGGTGGGCTGGTGGCACTGAGACACTTCCTGTGTTCGGCCTCAGTGAGCTGGTATCTTGTTTACAAATATGATACATTCCCCGTGGAAAGTCACCATGCAGAAGTACTTCTTGGTGGCTGTGGTCAAATCAGCCTGAAAAGCAGACAGAGATTATTTAAACTCAGGACATGAGGAAGACGCTCTCTTCCATCTGAGAAAACACATTGGAGGGGAACAAAGGCATGAAAGACTAAGCTTTGACCTGGGGACTCCATCTTGTCCATGCATCAAGGTACAATGGGGAGAAGTCCCAACTAGGAGAAATAAATTAATACTGTATTTAAAACTGCTGCGACTTCTAATAACACTAGCACGTCCTAATTAAACATTATTTAGGATAAGTACTGAGAGTAAGGAAAAGGGACGGAATGTTTTCACCTTTTCTTTTGTTCCCTTGTTCAGCCTGGATGCTTGAACAAACCATATGTATTCTTTTTATTCATGTATTAAATTTTATTATTGTAGTGTATCATGTCCCGACTGCGTGGTCAGCTTGGGCACCACGCGGTCAAGCACAAGCGTTGAGCTTCACTCCAAATAACAAAGGACGATATGGATCCTAGCCCGCACCAATTAGAGGGCTAGGCTCCAGGCCAAGGGCCTATGGGACTCTCGGCCACTAGTTAGGACCTATTAGGAAGTGGGGGTGGGGGTGTTCTGTGTGGTGGATTCACGGGGATATAAGCCGGCCTGCGAACCAGCTAAAGTCGTCTTGTTCTGTGCTAATAAAGTAAGCTAAGCTGAAATCAATTATATTTGGAATGTTCTAAGCCTGATTTCTGGAAACATACCACACTTGTTCCATCTTGCTACCTGAAGTGGGGCATAGCAGTGGGTAAGCTCACTATCCCTGGAGCACAATAACTGGAAATTACAACGTTGCATCAGATCCCCCACATGGTAGCTTGTAGGAATGAAATGAGTGGGCATGGCAACTAAGTAGCAGTTTAGGTACATCCATGTAGTGGAAGATACTCTTAGCTAGTGGCAGTGGAAGTTACCCAGTTTGATTGTGTCATTTCCAAGAAGTGAGGAGAAAGGGGCAGCATAGCCACGAATTTTTCCAATCTCAGGAGATCAGCCAGAAGGAACAGGACAGGGCTTGAGTGTTTGTTCCTTCACAGGCCCATTTGTCTCCAACCACTGTAAATTCTATGGGTGCTACCACTTGGCCTACATTACAGGGATGCCAATCTCCAGGTGGGACTGGGGGATGCCCTGGAATACTTATTCTATTAGCCAGAGGGGTTTTTTCCTGTGCGGATACTTATTTCCACCAACAGGGGACTCACTCTCCCCCAACAGCTTTTCCTACATAGTCAGTAGACTTCCTGGGTTTGTAGAAAAATCCAACAACTAAAAAAATCCCTTCAGGGACGGTTGAATTCCCCCCAAACCCTTTTGAAATGGCCTCTGCAGGGATCTGCTTCAGGCATCAGGGGTGAGAGATTAGAATGTTGGGGGGGCTTCTAACTGGCTCTGTCAGTCAAAGGGTGGGGGAAGGGCCCTTTCCAGGACTCATCCGACCTTTCAGGGAGGGAGGGAGCCTTGGGTTGGGGTAAAGCCAGACTGACCACCCAGCAGCAGATAGTGCTGGGTGTCATCCACATATTGGTGACACCCAAGCCTCCGGGCAATCTGGGCAAGGGGGTGCATATAGATGTTAAATAGCATTGGGGAGAGCACTGCCCCTTGGGGCACTCCACAAACTAGTGGGTCCCTTTGGGGCATCTCCTCCCCAAGTGCCACCCTTTGTCCCCAACCTTGGAGAAAGGAGACAAGCCATTGCAAGGCCAGCCCCCAAATCCCCACGTTGGTGAGGCGGTGGGCGAGCAGCCGATGATCGACCATGTTGAACACCGCCAACAGATCTAACAACAGCAGCACCGCCATCCCGCCCCGATCCAGATGCCTCTGGAGATCATCCATGAGGCCGACCAGTGTTGTCTCTGTCCCATGACCAGGGCGGAACCCGGACTGGAAGGGATCCAGTGTGGAAGTGTTATCCAGAAAGCTCTGCAACTGTATCACCACTGTCCTCTCTACTAATTTTCCCAGATAGGACAAATTGGAGACCGGCCAATAGTTGGCCAATTTGGCCAGGTCCGAAGATGGGTTTTTTTAGGAGAGGGCAGACCATCGCTTCCTTGAGAGCCCCTGGGAATAGGCCCTCGGAGAGGGACCTGTTGATAATGTCCCTAATGGTGCCTCGCAACCCTTCGCAGCCAGCTTTAATTAGCCAGGAGGGGCACGGATCAAGGCTGCATGTGGTTGAATGTACCATTGAGATCAATCTGTCAACTTCCTCTAGGCTGAGAGAGCTGAAACAATCCAAAATGGAACCAGAAGACGCACATGGGACCTCGAGTTCGCATACTGTCTCAAGTGTGGCCAAGAGGTCGCGGTGGAGCAGCAAGACTTTATCTGCAAAATAGCTCGCAAAAGCCTCACAGCCTATATCCAATTCCCTGACATTTTGACTGCTCTGAGGCAGGGTGGTTAGAGACCGAATCGTTCTATACAATTGTGCCAGACGTGAGCTTGTAAATGCAATCGTGGCTGCATAGAACTTCTTCTTCACAGCCTTGGTTGCCATCTCATACGACTTCATAAATGTTTGATAGGATGCTCTTGATGCTTCGTCACAAACCCGCCACCACTGTCTCTCTAGCTGTCTTAGCCTTCGCTTCATCAGCCTCAGCTCCTGGGTATACCAAGGAGCTAGCCTTGTGTGAGGGCGCAGAGGGCTTCTGGGAGCGTTCTCGTCAATGGCCGCCAAGTGTCGGCTATGCCAGTCCTCGACTAGCTCATCTAATGAGCTGCCAGGTGCAATGGATCCTGGTGAGCCATGTGAAGCCTCAGTGGGTCCATTAGGCTCCGCGGGTGAGCCAAAATCCGCTCACTGCCCAAACAGGGTTGGGGTGAAAAGTTCACTCAGGCCCTCAGGGAATGGTGGTCCGACCATGGAACTGCCGTAGCAGTAATCCGGTCCACTGTAAGCCCCATTTAATTTGGTCCACTGTAACCCATTTAATCATGAAGAGCATTGAATATCTCACTTTCAATTGGTATCCTGTGTAAATCTGTAGAACCTAATCTCTTTAACTGCTTATTAATTTGCATTTGCAAATTTGGGTCTCAACCAGAAAAGGCTGAGGGGGAAAAGGTGATGCAAGAAAAACAATTCTGTTTTTGGAAAATCAATACAATCTAGACAAAATATATGTATTCTAATAAATGAGCATGAAGAGTCACCAAATAGTCATAACATACACAAGGCTCATATTTTCAAACATAAATCAGAAGACCAAACACATTTTGAAACGGTATCTTCAATATACTATTAAAAAAAACAAACTATATCAAAAACATACAAAAACTATATACAGAGCTTTTAAAGACCTGTTACACAGCTCCTACAGAATGGAAATATTAAAAATCCAGATAAATTGTAAAGGTCTCAGATTACCATGCCGACCCAGTATTCCTTTTTAAACTTATTTTTAATATTTATTTTGGCCACTGTGTGACAGAGTGTTGGACTAGATGGGCCTTTGGCCTGATCCAACATTGGCGTCTCTTATGTTCTTATGTTCCTTATCCATAGCCTAATGCACTGGGATCTTACAGTAACCATCTCTTGTTTGATTTGGTTCATATAGTCTGTCATTAGCAATATACTAGCTTGTGAGAAAGGCCCAGTGAGAACGACGGACAATATATAACATAAATAAATATAAATTATGAGTTCCTTATAATAATGAAGATAATTTTTTTAAATAACCAGATTGATAAACTAATTTATGGTGATGGCAAATAAGTTTTGCTAAGAAGCATTTTTGTGTGTGATAACTCTGAGCACCTTTACTGAAACACAGTGGATTGATCAAAGGAGTTACACGTAATGACTGTTCTGTGTTATGATTATTTTGTGGCACTTTCTGTTCATTTATTAAAGGATGTTTATTTTGTTTAGATTGTATTGATTTTTATTTAGCATATCTCCCCCTGAATCTTTTGGGTGTTTTTTTTTTGGGGGGGGGGGTTGTTGGAGGTTTATTTTCCTTCTTTGCACCATCTAACTTTAATCTTTTTTTGGTGAGTATTTGTGTGTTTGTGTGTGCCTGGAAGACATGGTTAACTTCTGGCGACCCCTAGTGGGGCTTGGACATTTTGGAGAGGTGGCTTGCTATTGCCTGCTTCTGCATCCCGGCCCTGGTATTCCTTGGAAGCCTCCCATCCAAGTACTTGCCGGGGTTGGCCCTGCTTAGCTTCCAAGATCTTGACGAGATCGGGCTATCCTGCGTTATCCAGGTCTGGGCACTTTAATTATTTTTTCATGTGATAAGGGATCACTAATTGACCAATTTTCAGTTTTAATGATACAAGATTATTAGGTTACAGAACTGCAGAATTTGTTTTAAGTAACAGTGAAAGAATAATGATGTGAACTAATACTAATACTAAAGTAAAAAAAAAAAAAGAATGAGACTGAAACACCCAGAGATTGAAACATAATAATTACCTATTTGTATTATCTATATATCTAATAGCCACTCTGTGCGGATACTTATTTCCACTAACAGGGGGCTCACTCTCCTCCAACAGCTTTTCCTGCATAGTCAGGAGACTTCCTGGGTTTGCAGAAAAATCCAAGAAGTAAAAAAATCCCTTCAGGGACAGTTGAATCCCCCTCAAAACCCTTTGAAACGGCCTGTGCAGGGATCTACTTCAGGCATCAACGGTGAGAGATTAGAATGTTCGGGGGTGGGGAGAAAGGCTTCTAACTGGCTCTGTCGGTAAAAGGGTGGGGGAAGGGCCCTTTCCAGGCCTCTTTCAGCCTTTGAAGGAGGGAGGAAGGGAGACTTGGGGCCAGGCCTTACAAGAGTTGCCAGTGCCAGGCTGGGGGATTTATAGAGATTTTGTGGTGGACTCTAAGGAGGACTGGGTTTGGGAAGGGAGAGGTCTCAGCTGGGTATAATGCCACAGAGTCCACCCTCCAAAGCAGCCATTTTCTGCAGGGAGACAGACCTCTGCTGTCTAGAATCCAGTTGTAATTCTGGGGGGTCTCCAGGTCCCACTTGGAGGTTGGCAGCTCTAGGCCTGGCAGTAGTCTAGGGTTGCCAGGTCCCCCCTGATTTGCATGACTCACCTAGCCTCGGCTGCTT
Organism: Gekko japonicus; assembly: GCF_001447785.1. Lineage (NCBI taxonomy): Eukaryota > Metazoa > Chordata > Lepidosauria > Squamata > Gekkonidae > Gekko > Gekko japonicus. Next base: position 202,153 of record NW_015166461.1, on the reverse strand, counting down.
GCTACTGTTCATTAGCAGCCACCCTATGAAAGCCAGTAAGGTACAGTAGTTAGAACTTCAAAGTAGGGTCTGCAAGACCCAGGTTCAGATCCCCATCTTGCAGTGGAAGCTGGCTGCGTGATTTTGGACCAGTCACATATATTAGCCTAACCAACCTCACAGGGTTGTTGTGCAGATAAAAAGGAGGAGGGAATAATGAAAGCTGCTTTGGTCCCCACTGTGGAGAAAGACTGTAATTTTCCTAGGTAGAGGCTGCGGGGTGGAGATGGAAAGAAGAAGACAGAGAGGCAGATAAAGGTAGGTTGGCTGTTGGGTGGGAAGGAAATAGGGTTGCCAACTCCAGGTTGGGAAATTCCTAGACATTTGAGGGGTGGAGCCTGGAGAGGGGTACGATTTGAGGAGGGGAGGAACTTTGGACTGATGTAATGTCATAGACTCCACCCTCCAGCCATTTCCTCCACGAGAACCACCATTGCCAGCCTACAGGTGAGGACTGGAGATCACCCAGAATTACAACTGTTGTCCAGGCGACAGAGATCAGTTCCCCAGGATAAAATGGCTGTTTTGGAGGGTTGTCTCTATGGCATCATAGCCTGCTGAAGTGGGGAGGCAGAAAAACAAAGAGAAAGATGACAGGTCAGAAAGAGAGAGGAAGTCACATGCATGGAGGAGAAATAGAGAGCAAGAAAAGGGGGGCAGAGGGGAGGAACAGTGTGAGAGAGGTAGGGGGTGAGGAGAGGAAGCAAAGGTGTGATGAATGAGATAACCATCCTGCAAGTTTCTTGTGGGTCTCCACTTGTTCGATCCTATTTTCAGACTACAGAGATCAGTTCCCCTGCAGAAAACGGATACTTTGGAGGGTGGACTCCGTCGCACTGTACCCTACTGAGGTCTCTGTTCTTCACAGATTCTATCCCCAAATCTCCAGGAGTTTCCCAGGTTGGTGCTGGCAACCTTACCCTCCCCTCAGCTGGTGGCCAGGGAGGACCTGGCAACCGTACTACAACATTACTTCAAGTGCCTATAATGAAGCAGTAACAATCCATCGCCAGTTTGGTGTAGTGGTTAAAAGCATGGACTCCCATCTGGGAGAACTGGGTTTGATTCCCCACTCCTCCACATGCAGCAGCCAGCTGGGTGACCTTGGGTCAGTCACAGTTCTTTCAGAGCTGTTCTCGCGAGGGCAGTTCTCTCAAGAGCCCTCTCAGCCCCACCTACCTCACACGGTGTCTGTTGTGAGGAAGGGGAAGGAGATTGCAAGCCGCTCTGAGACTCCGAGTGAAGGGTAGGGTATAAATCCAATCAGTTCTTCTCTTCTTCTTAATGTTGCTAAATTGTCAAAAGACAGCACTGGTAAAGAGCTGAGCGAGGAGCTGAGGGTGATCATGTGACAACTGGAGGTTCTAGAGAGCTCTCAGAGGGAAGGTTTTGCAAACCTCCTTTTCCAACCAAGCCAACAAGAAGGTCTTAACGGGGTGTTTTTGGAAAAAATTCAAACTTCAAGAGCTCTCTGAGGGAAGAGAATTCCACAGTGGCAGGGGAGCCACCGGCGGCTCTTGACACACAAACGAAACAGTCGAGACAATCTTGTCAGCGGGAACTACCCAGTGATTGATGGCAGTGATGGGGGGAGGGAGGACGGGGCCTCGAGGGGTCCCCCAAAGCCTCCATGGCAATTTCCTGACGGATGCTGTTATTTCCCTTCTCTAAACAACCAGGAAGTCATAAATAGTTATTTGACAAACATCTTTTTGCATTAACCCACCGTGAAAGTCATCGCTTATTCATGACTGGGCCTAGCAAGTGAAGTTTATCACAGCCAAGATTTATCGGTTGCCATTAGAAACGCCTCTGGATTCGACAACCCCTCTGTGTTCGGAGAATCAAAGACTCGCCCCCGGGGTATAGCATATTTATCAGCCATATTGTTTGGAGATGGCAGCCCGTTCCTTTGTGTGGTTGGGGTTCCAGAAAGACCCAGATGTTTGTTCCCCCCCCCC
>NW_015166461.1:190857-199566 GCF_001447785.1 Gekko japonicus | reverse complement strand
ATTCCTGCCCTGATTTCAAGGAATCAGAAGACGTTCTCATTCACAAGGGCAGATCCGCAAACTCCATCTAGCTGGGCGAGCTGGCTTTGCAGGCCCGGCCTGGCTTTCGTTGGGAAAGGCAGGAGCCTTCGAGATCTTTAGCCCCGGGGCTGACCTTTAACACCAAGTCATTGCTGGTCACGTAGGGTTGCCGGCCTCCAGGTGGGGCCCAAAGATCTCCTGGGATTACTACTGATCTCCAGATAATGGAGAGAAGTTCCCCCAAAAGAAAGTGGCTGCTTTGGAGGGTGGACTTTGTGGCAATTTGGTGTCGTGGTTCAGTGTGCAGACTCTAATCTGGGAGAACCGGGTTTGATTCCCCCGCTCCTCCACTCACAGCTGCTGGATGACCTTGGGCAAGCCGTAGTTCTGTCAGAGCTGTCCTCTCAGGAGCAGTCCTCGAAAGAGCTCTCTCAGCCCCGCCTCCCTCCCAGGGTGTCTGTGGTGGGGAGGGGAAGGGAAAGGAGTTTGTAAGCCGCTCTGAGACTCAAAGTGAAGAGTGGCTTATAAATCCAATCTCCTCCTCCTTGTTCCCTGCAGAGATCCCACCCCTCCCCAGGACCAATTGTCAAATATCCAGGAATTCCAGAACTGGGGTCACTGATCATCCTTGGTAAAAACCAGGCATGGAAGACCTGAACTGAACTGGGCCTGTGGTGGGGTCAGAGGCAAGTTTTTAAGCTCCCCGTATCACCCTGAAACGTTTCCCCTGGAGTTACCATGAGCCAGGGGGAAATTCAGGGTGTCGAAAACAAAGCAGAGAAGACTTGAGCCCACAACATTGTTCCTATCAGAACCAGAACTCCTGGGACTACTGGTTATCAATAAAAATTGCTTAGGAAATCAATCCCCAGATCTTGCAGTGTCATGCGTACTTTGTCCCAGAAAGTGACTGGTTGACACTATAAAACTACAAAACGGGGTCCCTTCATGTCAGAGGAGAGAGTTGAACCTGCCTCTTTTGTCCAGGGATGTCAAACATAAGGCCCGTGGGACAGAACCGGCCCGTCCAGAACTCTTAACCAGCCTGTGAGCTGGATTATTATTTTGGATCATTACCTTTATTGCCAGATGACAGAGGCTGTGCATTATGTCTGTGTATACCGGGGGTGTCAAACTCATTTGTTATGAGGGCCGGATCTGACATAAATGAGACCTTGGTGGGCCGGGCCACGTGTGTCATAAAATGTAATGCCAGGTAGTGGAGATATAAACTTTATAAAGGAGACAAACACAAAGGATTTTTTTTTACTTAAAAACATGCTTAAAACGTTAGCACTCTTGCAATATTTTGCTTATTTAGCAGTGTCTGATAACTGACACCTCTTGCTCTGAATTATTGCATCAAAATGTCTGTGCTGTTGCAGTCTCAAGTATGCTGTTCAGGTGTGTATCTGTAAGCTGCAGACCTACGATGACGCAGCAGCAGCAGCAGCAGCAGCAGCAGAACTGGAAGAAGCAGAAGACAGCCAGTTCCACTGCGGGACTGATAGAAGTCCTCCGGGGGCCTCATCCGGCCCCCGGGCCACATGTTTGACATGTGACAATGAGTAACGGGCAGTGGAAGTGGGAGGGGGACATCAGAAAGAAACTTTAAGGAAATACTGTAAGAGTGTTAATGTTTTAGGCATGTCTGTATTTTGAGTAGAAATAAGATTGTTAGTTGGGTTTGCCTGTGTCCTGAATAAAGTTTATATCTCCGGTACCTGGCATCACATTTTATGGCACACATGGCCTGGCCCGACCAAAAGACACCTATGTCAGATCCGGCCCTTGTAACAAATGAGTTCGACACCTTTAGTCTAACAATCTATCTCCCCACCTCACACCGCCTTCTCTGTGCTGGCTTGCGTGTGAGTTGTGTGTGTGTTTAATGCTAAAATATTATTCAGCATTTTCATACGACGATTTATCAGATTACCAGGAGTCTGAAAGACCTAATTAGAGGTTTATGGATGACTCCGGCAAATTAACAACAATTTTCCCTATGTTATTTCTCACCCAGCTGGGAGCTATAGGAGAAATCTTGATTAAAAAACAACAACAATCAAAACCCCTGTAATGTCGGTTTGGTTTTAAACTCTTTCGTCCCCTAAGTGTCCTGCTGGGCATCGTAGAATAAAGCCGAAATAAATTATTTGTTGAGTCTAATGGCTCACACTCTCCCCCCCCCCGTTTTCTTTTGAAAGCTGTATGCATAAATTATATGGAGACCGTCTATTTTTGTACAGCAAATTACAGGTAATACCTCCTCCCCCCGAAACCCCCCCCCCACAACAACAATTCCTGAAAATAAGTTTGTTGTATCCTGCTGTTTGAATTGCTGGTATTTTCTTTTCATAGTGGATTGTTATGTGGTTGGCTCAGGTAATGGCTGGGTGTTAACGCGCCTGGAGACCATTGACTTCAATGGCCGTAGAGTGTGAAACTTCACTTTGGATTGGTGTAGTGGTTAAGTGCTCGGACTCCAGTCTGGGAGAACCAGGTTTGAGGAGGAGGAGATTGGATTCATACCCCATGGCCCTTCACTACCCAAAGGAGTCTCAGAGCGGCTTACAGTCCTTTCCCTTCCCCTCCCCACAACAGACACCCTGTGAGGTCGGTGGGGCTGAGAGAGCTCTTGACAGAGACTGCTCTTTTTCAAGGACAGCTCTTCTTTTATATCCCTTTCTCTCTAACTCCCCACCCTTTTGTTGGCTTCCCACAGCTTTCCAACCACCAGTTCATTTATTGTATTTTCATATACTTATAAACCATTATTACATAACTATAGGTAACTTATATTCCAATTCTACCTTTAGTCGTCTCATTCTATTCTATTTCTATAATTTCAATAATTTTCAAAGCAAACCAAATTGTCTTTCACATCCCAGTATTTCTCTAAGTAGTCCTTAAAATCTTTCCAATCTGCAAAGAATTCTTCTGCTTCCAGCTCTTTAACTTTCCTTGTTAGTTTGTCCATTTCAGCCATAAAAAGTAACTTCTTTATCCATTCTCCAACCTCTGGAATTCTATCTTGTTTTCAACTTTGGGCATATAACATTCTTGCTGCGGTTATCATATACCACATCAATGTCCCCTTTGCCAGATTAATTTTTCAAGGACAGCTCTTATCAGAGCTACGGCTTGCCCAAGGCCATTCAGCAGGCTTCCCAAATACTTACCGTGATTCAGCGGGGGACACAGACGTCCTTGCAGGAACATTCCTGCGGGGACAACAGACGCGCCGCACCATGCCGTCGCCAGGAAGTGACGCCGGGCGACGCTCTGGCAATGGGGCTGGAAACTCAATGGTACCATCGAGTTTTCAGTCCCATTGCCAGAGCGTCGCCCAGTGTCACTTCCTGGCGACGGCATGGTGCGTTACAGGGAGGAATGGTCCGGCCGGGGAGCATGTTTCCCCCGCCGGATCACGGTAAGTACTTGGGAAACCTACCATCCAGCCAGGTGCAAGAGGAGGAGTGGGGAATCAAACCCGGTTCTCCCAGATTAGAGTCCACGCACTTAACCACTACACCAAACTGACTCAGCTGGGTTTGATTCCCCACTCCTCCACTTGAACCTGCAGGATGACCTTGGGCAAGCCATAGTTCTGTTGGAGCTGTTCTCGAAAAAGAGCAGTTTCTGTCAGAGCTCTCTCAGCACCGCCTACCTCATAGGGTGTCTGCTGTGGGGAGGGGGAGGGAAAGGAGTTTGTAAGCCGCTCTGAGACTCCTTTGGGTAGTGAAGGGTGGGGTATAAATCCAGTCTCTTCTTCTGAGTCTGAGAACCTGCAAGTGGATTCCCGTCAAGAACTCAAAACCTTCTGCAAAAAAAACTTGAGCATTTTTAATCCCCAGAGTCTTTGTCCCTGCACTGTCTTGGAATTACTGCAAACAGATACATGTCGGCAACAGCAGTTCCGCTATCTACAAGGAATGGCCAAAATGTTAAGAATAAAGAGCCAATATAGGGCACTCTTTCTTTTTTTACAGTCCACTGATGTCACATCACAGATGGGGCAGCAGACCTCAGAGCAGTAATCTGTGAACAACTTGGACTGTGATTCTCGAATCTTTGCTTGAGTAAGGAATCTTTGCATAAGAACATCAGGGAAATCTTGCTAGGTCAGACCAGCGCTCCATCTAGTCGAGCATCCAGTTTCACACAGTGGCCAACCAGTTCCTCTGGAGGGCCGACAACATGGCAGAGAGGCAAGGGATGCTCTGTCTTCTTGGTGCTTGGGGGGGGGGGTCAACAGTGGGAGGGCTTCTAATCTCCTGGCCCCACTGCTGGACCTCCTGAGGGCACCTGGTATTTTTGGCCACTGTTGGACTGGATGGGCCTTTGGCCTGATCCAACATTGGCGTCTCTTATGTTCTAATGTTCTTATGTAAGCCTTCCCCTGATAAGAAGAGCCCTGCTGGATCAGGCCAGTGAGGGTCCATCCAGTCCAGCATCCTGTCTCACACAGTGGCCAACCAGTTCCTCTGGAGGGCCAACAACAGGGCACAGAGGCCGAGGCCTTCATAAGAACATCAGAAGAGACCTGCTGGATCAGGCCTGTGGTTCACCTAGTCCAGCATCCTGTCTCACACAGTGGCCAACCAGTTCCTCTGGAGGGCCAACAACAGGGCAGAGAGGCTGAGGCCTTCATTAGAACACTAGAAGAGCCCAGCTGGATCAGACCAGTGAAGGTCCATCTAGTTCAGCGTCCTGTCTCATACAGGGGCCAACCAGGGCAGAGAGGCCGAGGCCTTCATTAGAACATAAGGAGAGCCCTGCTGGATCAGACCAAGAGTCCATCTAGTCCAGCATCTTGTCTCACACAGCAGCCAGCCAGTTTCTCTGGAGGGCCAGCAGCAGGGCAGAGAGTCCGAGGCCTTCCCCTGATGTTGCCTCCTGGCTCTGGGATTCAGAGGCTTAGTGCCTCTTAATGCGGAGGCTCATAGCCATTGATAGACTTATCCTCCATGGATCTCTCTAATCCCCTTTTGAAGCTGTTTATTCCTGTGGCCATCATTACATCCACATTTAAGTCACTCTCTGTGTAAACTAGCACCAGAGTACCTGACTCCAGCGTTTGTGGGTTCTCTATCTCCCTTGGGCACTAACGTGCCAGCCAGCATTCCGCGCGGACCGCGACAATCATTACATCCACATTTAAGTCACTCTCTGTTTAAACTAGCATTTCCTTTTGTCCATCATGAACCTACTGCCCATCAGCTTCATTGGATGCCCTTGAGTTCTAGTATTTTGGGAGAGGGAGAAAAAATTCTCTTGGTCAACTCTCTCCACCCCAGGCATACTTTTATATATATAAAAGCTGAATGGTGGTGGCACTTCTCTAGAACATTCTACACGCTCTGGAATTGGCTGGTGCCCTGGTGTGTCACTCAGAATTTGTCCTTATCCACCGGCTGCATTGCTTGAGTCCTGCCTTCAACATTCTAAACAGTTTGGTGTTCCTCTCCCCCCCATAGCCAGTCAGAACACAGAGGTTATTTGCATATGCAGCCTCATTGGCCTTTGCCTCGGAACACAGAGGTCGTTTGCATATGCGACTTAATTGGCTTTTGCCTCTAACATTCTAAACAGTTTGCTGTTCTGAGGTAAAATGTGTCCAGGTGAGGGCTGGAGATCACTCAGAATTACAGCTGCTTTCCAGATGGCAGAGATCAGTTCCCCTGGAGAAAATGGTGGGCTCTGTATCCTTATATGCTGCTGAGGTGGCCCCCGTATGACAGCCAATGTGACGTAGCAGTCAGGGCTTCAGAGCACGGGAGAGGCTGCAGGTGTGTGGGGGGTGGAAAGCTGAAGAGTGAGGGGGAAAAAAGGTAGGTTGATGATTGGCTGGAAAGGAGATAGGGTTGCCAACTCCAGGTGGGAAATTCCTGGAGATGTGAAGGATGGAGGCTGGACAGGGTGAGGTTTCAGGAGGCGTGGGACCTCGGACAGGTACAAAGCCATAGACTCCCCCCTCCAAACCACCTATTCCTTTCTGGGGAACCATCGTTGCCAGGCTCCAGGTGAGGGCTGGAGATCACTCAAACGTTACTACGGGTTTTATTCTCGTTATTTTATAGTCCCCCCAAAAGATGGAGTCCTCCGTCCTATCATGGTAGCAGAGATCAGTTCCTCTGGAGAAAATGGTGGACTCAGTGTCATTATACCCTGCTGAGGTCACCACAGCAAATTGACAATGAGTGTCCAAGGCACCCGCCCAGAGCCTCTTTCTACATACCGTTGTATTTATTTCCACAATGGGCCTTTTTCCTAGTAATTTTATAAACCTCTCTCTTGTCCTCTCCCTTAGTTCTGTAGTGCTTAAGTGCGCAGACTCTAATCTGGGAGAACCGGGTTTGATTCCCCACTCCTCCACTTGCACCTGGCTAGATGATCTTGGGCAAGCCATAATTTTGGCACAGCTGTCTTTGAAAAAGAGCCGTTTCTGTCAGAGCTCTGTCAGCCCCACCTACCTCACAGGGGTGTCTGTTGTGGGGAGGGGGAAGGGAAAGGAGATTGTAAAGCCGCTCTGAGACTCCCTTGGGTAGTGAAGGGCGGGGTTTAAATCCAATCTCCTTCTTTCTTCTTCTCCTTGATTCCCCACTCCTCCACATGCAGCTGCTGGGGTGACCTTGGGTCAGTCACACGGTCTCTCAGAGCTGTTCTCTCACGAGCAGTTTCTGTCAGAGCTCTCTCAGCCCCACCAACCTCACAGAGTGTCTGTTGTGGGGAGGGGAAGGGAAAGGAGATTGTAAAGCCGCTCTGAGACTCCCTTGGGTAGTGAAGGGCCATGGGGTATAAATCCAATCTCCTCCTCTTTTCTAAACTGAAAAGCCTCGGACTTTTCAGCCTGTCGCCACAGGGAAGGTGCTCTGACCCCGTCATCATCGTGGTATAAAGAGTAAACCCTGATCTGAAGGTGGTTGTTATGTTTTTTTTTAAGGGAGTAAAAGTATAGATTCCACCTCCATAATGATGAGACATTTGCATAAGATCAAACAAGGTGCTATCCTGCTAGCTGACAAATCGCTCCTCCGTGGCAGACCTCAGGAGACCACGTTTGGAATTTAGGTTAGTGCCCTTCCCAACAACAGAACGTGTTCGTAATAAAGTTCCAGCTGCAGTCATGGCTTAGTGGAATGAAATCCTTCTGACTTGTCTCCGAGAGGGATCCAGTCTGCTAGCCTAATATATGAAAAGGCTGCTTCCCTCGGCAGATCCATTCCAATCTGGTTTCGGGCCTGGTTGTGGGACTTGGTCACCCTGAAATGGCCTTGGTCACCCTGGTGGATGACGTGTGCCAGGGGAGGGACAGGGGAGAGGGACAGGGGAGTGGAGACTCTAATCTGGAGAACCGAGTTTGATTCCCCACTCCTCAACATGCAGCCAGCTGGGTGACCTTGGGTCAGTCACAAGTTCTCTCAGAGCTGATTTTGAAAGAACAGTTTCTTTCAAGAGCTCTCTCAGCTCCACCTACCTCACAGGCTGTCTGTTGTGGGAAGGGGAAGCCACTCTGTGTGTTTGTAAGCCACTCTGAGACTCCAAGTAAAGGGTGGGGTATAAATCCAATCTCCTCCTCCTCCTCTTCTGGACCATATCAGTTTGATGTAGTGGATAAGTGCGTGGACTCTAATCTGGGAGAACTGAGTTTGATTCCCCACTCCTCCACTTATAGCTGCTGGATGACCTTGGGTCAGTCACAGTTCTCTCAGAGCTGTTCTCTGAAGAGCAGTTCTCTCAGAGCTCTCTCAGCCCCACCTACCTTACAGGGTGTCTGTTGTGGGGAGGGGAAGGGAAAGGAGTTTGTAAACCACTCTGAGACTCCGAGTGAAGGGTGGGGTATAAATCCAATCTCCTCCTCCTCCGCCTTTTCTTCTTCTTCTTCTTCCACCTGCACTGGCTTCCAGTTTGCTCTGGGCATTATTCAAGGTGCTTTCAAGCCCTGTACGGCCTGGGACCTTAACATACCTTAAGGACCTCCTTCTCCTATATGAAACTACCAGCTCACTCTGGTCATCCTCGGAGGCCCCGCTTTGGTGCCCCCACCTCTGGAGCTCGATGGGTGGCGACCCAAGCAGGGGCCTCTCTGTCGTGGCACCAGAACTTTGGAACTCCTGTCTGTCTCCCTCTAGCAGTGCCTTTCGTCAGCAGGTGAAGACTTCTTTGTTTCATCTGGCACATCCCCGGTAATGGTTATTGGCTAGGGTTTCCAGGTCTGGATTGGAAGATACCTGGAGACTTTGGAGGGTGGATCCGGGAGAGGGCGGGGTTTGGGGAGGGGAGGGGCCTCAGCATGGTCCAATGCCACAGAGTCTCCCCTTCAAGGCAGCCATTTTCTCCCGGGGAGCTGATCTCTGCCAGCTGGAGATCAGTGGTAAAAGCGGGGGACCTCCAGGCCCCGCCTTGAGTCTGGCAACCCTATTATTGGCACTCCTCTAGGTATTTTTGTTTACATGCTTTTAATCTAATTATCTTATCATTTTAATTGTATTTAATTGTTCAAATATATGTTCGCAGCTGCAGGGAGCCTATTTGGATGAAAAGGTAGCATAAAGATGTCAAGGAGGAAGGGAGGAAGGGAGGAAGGGAGGGAGGGAGGAAGGAAGGGAGGGAGGAAGGAAGGGAGGAAGGGAGGAAGGGAGGAAGGGAGGAAGGGAGGAAGGGAGGAAGGGAGGAAGGGAGGGA
>NW_015166461.1:173684-190621 GCF_001447785.1 Gekko japonicus | reverse complement strand
CACTGGGTGACAGAGTGTTGGACTAGATGGGCCATTGGCCTGATCCTACATTGGCTTCTCTTATGTTCTTATGTTAATTAATTAATTTATTTTATTTATTATATTTATACCCCGCCCAACCCGCAAGCAGGCTCAGGGCGGCTAACAAAACGGTACAAGGTTCCTGGTTGACATACATAAAACTTAAAAACTCTCTAAAATCTCATAACAATTACTTTAAAACATAAGTTACAGTTAACAATAAAGTGCAAACAGTATTAGATGGCGTGCTTCCAGATCTCGTTCTGTGTTATTCCACCGCTCATCATCCTCGCGCCGGAAGGCCTAGCGATACGTCAGGACCAGATCTAAGATCCGAGCATTCTCTAGGGTCGTTGGTAGTAACAGTAGTGGCGGCTCCTATTGAAAGGCCTGGTGGAAGAGCTCTGTCTTGCAGGCCCTGCGGAACTGTAAAAGGTCCCGCAGGGCCCTGATCTCCTCCAAGAGCTCATTCCACCAGTAAGGAGCCGCCACAGAAAAGGCTCTGGTCCTGGTACTGGTGAGCCTTGCATCCTTGGGGCCCGGAATAGTCAGCCGGTGCTCTCTGGGGTATATATGGGAGAAGGCGGTCCCTCAGGTAGGTCAGTCCCTGGCCATGTAGGGCTTTAAAGGTAAGCACCAGCACCTTGAAACGGATCCGGTATGCTATAGGCAGCCAGTGCAGTGACCTAAGCACTGGTTGGATGTGCTCCCACCGCGGAGAGCAGAGGTCCATCGGTGGCTATTAGCCACAAGGTATCGATAGGAACTCTCAGGCTGGGGCAAGGGATGCTCTGTCTTCTTGGTGCTTGAGTGGAGCAACAGTGGGAGGGCTTCTGGTGTCCTGGCCCCACTGCTGGACCTCCTGATGGCACCTGGTATTTCCGGCCACTGTGTGACAGAGTGTTGGACTGGATGGGCCATTGGCTTGATCCAACATTGGCATCTCTTATGTTCTTATGAGTTCACCAGGTGCCACCTGGAGGTTGGCAACCTGACCCTGAACAGAGCTAGCTACTTACATGGCGCTTCCTTGTATAGAGGCAGCTTCCCTCTGGATACCAGGCGCTTGAGGGACCCACCTCACTCTCGTGGGCGGGAGTAAGAATTTGCATCTTAACTAGCTGTTTCCTTCTATTGCTGCGCAGTGAGAGTCTCTGAGGCTTCTTTCTCTCTTGGCTGTTCCTCCTACACGGGTATCCCTGTAAACCAGGAGGTGCAATTCCATTTAGATATGCTCAAGCGGCTGCGGTGGCTCAGAGGTTAAGATGCTGAAGCTGCAGAATTTCAGTTGTTCGGCAGTTCGAGACCCGAGTGCCGCATGACGGAGTGAGCGCCCGTCTCTGGCCCCCATCTCCTGCCAACCTAGCAGTTCGAAAGCAAGACATTGCAAGTAGATAAACAGGTACCTCTTCGGTGGGAAGGTCGCAGTGTTCCGTGCGCCTCGGCGTTTAGTCATGCCGGCCACATGACCACGGAGGAGTCTTCCGACAGCGCTGGCTCTTCGGCTTGGAAACGGAGATGAGCACCGCCCCCTAGAGGTGGATTTGACTGGCTTTCGAGCAAGGGAAAACTTTACAATTTTTACCTTTACAAGCGGCTACCAGTTGAGCTTCTGTGCTGCTTGCCAGTCACAAGCACAGAGCTCATCATTTGGGAAACTCTTCAGATCTGTGCAACCGGATTTTTTTACACACACAGAGAGAGAGAGAGAGAGAGAGAGAGAGAGAGAGAGAGAGAGAATCAGAAAACCTGTCAGTCCAAAGGGGGGAAAGTGAGGGTTTGATAATCAGATGCTCTGGGCCAAAATAGAACACAAATGATGCATGCAAGGAAGGGCCACGGCTCAGTGGCAGAGCCCCTGCTTTGCATGCAGAAGGTCCCCGGTTCAATCCCCGGCATCTCCAGTTAAACGGACCAGGCAGGAGGTGACGTGGAAAAACTCCACCAGAGACCCTGGAGGGCTGCTGCCAGTCTGAGTAGACAAGACGGACTTTGATGGATGACAAGACTGTTTCAATATAAGGCAGCTTCGTGCTAGTTCTTCGCAGCATTTTTAAAAAGTACTCACGTGCTCATGGCTTTGATTTTGATTGGGGTGACGCAGAGGAGGTCTTCCCACCCCACACAGTGTTGCTCATGGCAACCACTCCCCCCCCCCCATGCTGTTACTAGTCTTTCGAGACAAAAACTTACCAGGCAACAGGGCCGAGGAGGAGGGGAATGGGGGGGGGACAATATTCCGAGGACCCAAGACAGCTGGAGAGCCCTTGAAGCCAGTGTGATGTGGCATTCAACAGATGCATAGACATTATTTTATTTCTAATGGAGTTCTGCACTGCAGCCACTAGGGGCGCAGGGAAGACACAGCACCGGAAACAGCAGCGGCTTTGCTTTCTGCTCTGGGTGCCTTTCTGGAAAGATGACCATGAGATGACAAGCGCTCGCATACACACTCAGGCCCGCAGCCAGGATTCTGTGGCTTGGGGGGGGGGGCAAATCTTTTTACTGGTGGGGCTGAAGTTCTCAGTGGAGAAAGAAAAGCCGTTTAGCCAATAGAAAGCTGTTACCAGGATAGATCTCCAAACTGCAAGCTGTCAACCACTTGAGATGACAGTTCTCAGCCGCTGCAAGTCAATCGCTTCTGCCAGCTGAAGCAACAATTCTGAGAACAAGCCGGTGGGTGGGGTTGATGACTTCTATTGTCAAGAAAGCGAACACTTAGGCAGAAAAAGCTCTCTTCAAGGAGACCAGTTTTTTTGACACAGAGTTAGAAGGTGTGCTAGAGGTCACCTACTCCAACCCCCTTGCTCAGTGCAGGAATCGTGATCCACTACCGCGCCCCACTCTGCGTAAAGGAGTGCACACCTTTACAAAAAAAATGTTTTAAAATGACTGAAAAAAGTATTTACTTGAGACTGCCTCTGAATGTGCAGGTCCCCCTCAGTCACCAGAGCTAGTAGCCATTGTAATCATTCTAATATTTTACTAGAGGAGTACCTTCCCATGCACTTTGGGTGACATCTGACTATGGTTGATACATAAACATCACAGATAGATTTTGCTAGAAACGCCTTACTGAAATGCTTCCCACATATTCCCCCCCCCTAAAAAGTATTGCCTAGGGAGTGTGGTTGCCAACCTCCAGGTGGGGACTGGAGACCTCACAGAATTGATTTCCAGATGACAGAGATCTGTTCCCCTGGGGAAAATGGCTGCCTTGGAGAGTGGGTTCAATGGTACCATACCCTGCGGAGGCCCTTCCTCTCCCTCAAACGCTGTCCTCCCCAGCCTGCACCCCAAAATCTCCAGGAATTTCCCAATGGAGTTCAACTGTCAGACCCCGGAGTAACTGCAACAGTCCTTGATTAGGTTTATTGGTAAGATATAGCTTCTGGTCAGCTTAACACCCTTGCCAGAACTAACAAATAGGGTTGCCAAGTCGCTCGGACTCACCGGCGGGGGAGCGGCGCCAGGGTCTGGGAGCTGCCGATGGACGCACGCATGTTGAGGGCATGTTGGGGGCATGTTGGGGGCATGTTTTGGGGGCTGGTGGGGGGCAGGTTGGGGGCGTGGCCCCCATCGTTGGAGGGAAAACCATAGAGTTTTCCCTCCGACGATTGGGGCCATGCCCCCAACGTGATCTACGTGGTTACGTCACTTCCTGTGACGCAGCCACGCTGCGCTTCGGGGGGCGGGGTTCCCCCGGGGCCTGATTCCGCAGCGACGGAAATTGTGCCTCCAAAGTGGGGGTTTACCCGCCCCCGCCCCCATTTGGCAGCCCTACTAACAAGCAATAGCACAGGGACGGGAATTGGGGACTGGGTTCCTCCCACCAAGCATACGCCACATTCTCCCTGGCTACTACAGGTCATGAGAGTACAACCTAACTAGCTACATCTCAAGACTCCTTTCTCCCAAGGCCACAGGCCCAGCTGGTCCCTGTGAACCATGTGGGGGTAGCTTCGGGAAAGTTGCAAGCGGCACCTCCGCACAACTCCACGCATTCATTCTCACGCTCGCACCCCCCCCCCCGGGGATGTCAGGGAGGACAGATAAGGTAACAAGCGAAGCTGGGAGATGTGCAAAGCGGGCAGGGGTTACAAAACAAAGGGGCCGAACAAAGACAAACATGACTCATGGTCAGGGGTCATTGTGTAGAAAAAGAGGTGCAGGAGCTTATTAGCATAACTCATTTGCATAACTCATTTGCATAACTCAGGCTCCACTGGACTCTTTTGGATTGCTAGCTATTGGGGGGGGGGGACGTGCAGATCTGTCCTTGCAGGGGGGGGAGAGCTTGTACCTGAATAAAACTTGGTCTTAAAGGTGCCACTGGACTGTTTTGGACTGGGGGGCGGGGGGGGCCTCTGCAACTTACCTGGCTGCTTCTTGCTCTGACTGAGGGCTGCTGGGAGCAGGGGGCGGGGCTTGTTGCATGTGCCCGGCCCCTGGGCTCTTTATTTATTTATTTTCATATTTGTATCCCCCCCTTCCCAATGGGCTCAGGGTGGCTAACAAGGGCAAGGTCATTTGCCATGCCATAGGTAAAAACACATTAAAACTTCCTGTGCGCTCCTCAGGAAATGACCCCTGCTCATGGTAGGGGTCCGAACCTGACATCAACCCTGCTAAAGAGGAGCAACCCCCAAACATGCTTAGAGTTCCACTTCCGGCAGACCTTTGGGGGCACCAACGCCTAGCTCGATTCGCCAATAGAGCCGCCCTGAGCCTTCGGGGAGGGCGGGATGCAAATCTAAAGAATAAATAAATAAAATAAATAAATAGGTCCCCACAGGGCAGCCTGTCCTTTCGCTTCCACATCCAATCCTGCCTATACCGGATCAGTGTGGCTGTCCCAGGAATGGAAACTGGCTCAAGGCACAGAGCGGAACTTAGGGTTGCCATCCTCCAGGTGGGGCCTGGAGATTTCCTTTAACTACAACTGATCTCCAGACTGCTCGGGAGGCTGGGCTCTATGGCAATATACCCCGCTGAGGCCCCTCCCCCCAAGCCCCCCTCTGTAAAGAGGGGCTGTGGCTCAGTGGCAGAGCCTCTGCTTGGCATGCAGGAGGCCCCAGGTTCAATCCAGCTAAAAGAACCAGGCAGGAGGTGATGTGAAAGACTTCTCTGCCTGAGACCCTGGAGAGCAGCTGCCAGTCTGAGTAGGCAATAGTGATCTGGATGGACCCAGGGCCTGGTTCAGTAGAATCATAGAATGTTAAAAGTTGTTAGGAACCTTGCAGGTCATCCAGTCCAACCCCCTGCACTCTGCAGGAGCATTGCCAAAAGAGAGCCCTACAACATACCCGGAAGATGGTCGTCCAGCCTCCGCTTGAAGACGTCCAGCGAAGGAGCATCCACCACCTCCTGAGGCAGACTGTTCCACTGCTCAACCACTCTCACAGTTAGGAAGTTTCTCCTGATATTTAGCCAGTATCGACTCCCTTGTAATTCCCACCCATTAGGTCTAGTCTTGCAATCTGGAGCAAGAGAGAATAGATCTGCTCCATCTTCTACATGACAGCCCTTTAAATACTTGAAGACTGCAATCATGTCCCCTCTAAGCCTTCTCTTTCCCAGGCTAAACAGACCCAACCCTTTCAGCCTTTCCTCGTAATACTTGGATTCCAACCCTCTCACTGTCCTGGTTGGCCTCCTCTGGACACGCTCAAGCTTGTCAACATCCTTCCTCAAAGGTGGTGCCCAAAACTGGACACAGGACTCCAAGTGAGGCCTGACCATCGCAGAATAGAGCGGAACTACCACCTCCCATGACCTGGACACAATGCTTCTGTTCATGCATCCTATGATCCGCTCCAACTTCTACGTGACAGCCCTTCAGATACTTGAAGACTGCAATCATGTCCCCTCTAAGCCTTCTCTTTCCAAGGCTAAACAGACCCAACTCTTTCAGCCTTTCCTCATAAGACTTGGATTCAACCCTCTCACCATCCTGGTTGCCCTCTTCTGGACACGCTTGAGTTTCTCACCATCCTTCCTAAAATGTGGTGCCCAAAACTGGACACAGGACTCCAGGTGAGGTCTGACCATAGCAGAATAGAGCGGAACTACCACCTCCCTTGATCTGGACACAGGGCTTCTGTTAATGCAGCCTAAGACAGCCACATCGCACTGCAGGCTCATGTTTAGCTTGTGGTCAACCAGAAATCCCATTCACATGTGCTCCTGTCAAGCCAAGTCCATTCATAGGGTTGTTGTAAGTCACATCACACTGCAGGCTCATGTTTACTAGAATGCAGCTTCATGTGTCGATGCTAGCCTGACTCCTGGAATTAAAACTCATCTCCAGACTACAGAGATCTGGAAAATGTGGCTGTTTCTGGTGACGGACTGGGTGGCGATCTGTCCCACAGAGGTCCTTCCCCAGGTTCCGCCCTTAAATCTCCAGTAATTTCACCACCCAGAGTTGGCAACCCCAGGCCAGATTGGCAGCCGTACAGCTGTGTCTGGGGCCTCTTCCCGCCGTTCTGTCAGCAGCCTTGGTCTTTCTCCGCCGCCTTCGCTGACTCCTGGCAACTCCAGGAGTGTATTTACTGTGTCCAAAAAAGACACTCGTCATTCTGCCGGGAAGCCTCATCATCCCTCCTCATTTTCTCTGACATTTTTGTCCATTATCTTCGGCGTTTGCCCAGAGGACAGAAATAAATAGTTCAGCGATGCCTTAAGAAGGAGGGGGGGTGTTTGAATGGAATCAAATGTTGATCCCTTGCTGGGCTTTTGATACCGTTGGCATAACTCACCTCTCCAATGTATTCCCTCCCAGTTTCAGTGCACTGAAAAAGACTGTGGGCTTAATTCGGCCTCCGGGGGAAACGGGCCGCTTTCGGGGCAGAGCAAAGCGATGGGAAGAACGGCTGGGTTGAGAAACAGGCATAAGAACATAAGAACCTAAAAGAAGCCAATGTTGGATCAGGCCAATGGCCCATGCAGTCCAAGACTCTGTGTCACACAGTGGCCAAAAACACCAGGGGCCATCAGGAGGTCCAGCAGTGGGGCCAGGACACCAGAAGCCCCCTCCCACTGTTGCCCCCCAAGCACCAAGTATACAGAGCATCCCTTGCCCCAGACATAAGAACATAAGAGAGAAGCCATGTTGGATCATGCCAGGAGGTCCAGCAGGGGGCCAGGACACTAGAAGCCCTCCCACTGTTGCCCCCCCAGCACCACGAATACAGAGCATCCCTTGCCCCAGACTGAGAGCTCCTATCTATACCTTGTGGCTAATAGCCACTGATGGACTTCTGCTTCAGATGCTTATCCAATTCCCTCTTGAAGCCGTCCATGCTGGTAGCCGCCACCACCTCCTGTGGCAGTGAATTCCATGTGTGAATCACTCTTTGGGTGAAGAAGTACTTCCTTTTATCTGTTCTAACCCAACTGCTCAGCAATTTCATGGAGTGCCCACGAGTATTGTGAGACAGGGAGAAATGTACTTCTTTCTCGACCTGCTCTATCCCATGCATAATCTTATAAACCTCGACAATGTCACCCCTCAGCCACACCATGTCGGATCCGTGTCGGATCCGTTGCTCTTGCCATCCTGTGCCTCTCGGGAAGGATGGAGTTGTTTGGACTCAGCTGAACAATCCTGACCGAGGCCTCTCTGAAAGGAGGACATTAGAAAAAGAAGAAGAGACCCAGGGTCACCCAGTTGACTGCATGTGAAGGAGGGGGGCGGGAAATCAAACCCGATTCTCCAGATCAGAATCTGCTGCTCTTAACCATGACACCAAACTAAAAAGTGTTGGATCTGGTTAATACTTGGATGGGAGACCTCCAAGGAAGTCCAGGGTTGCTACGGCTTCTGCGGCAAGGCCTAAGCAGCCTCGCCAATCTCCTCCAACCCCCCCTCCCTCCACCAGGCTCCAGCAGCGAGGCCTAAGCGGCCTCACCAATCTCCTTCCCCCCCCGGCTCAAGCGGTGAGGCCCGAGCGGCTTCCAGCCACCGGGCCTCGCCTATCTCCCCCCCTGGCTCCGAAGCGAGGCACGAGCAGCTTGCAGCCGCCGGGCCTCGCCGGTCTCCCCCCCTCCCGTGGCTCGGAAGTGAGGGCCAGCGGCAGCCACCTGGGCCTCGCTGTTCCCCCCCCGAAGCGAGGGCCAGCAGCTTGCAGCCACCCGGGCCTCACTGCCCCCCCGGCTCCGAAGTGTCGTCGTCGTCGAGGCCGGCTGCAGAGCGTTCCCTGTGCCTGCGCAGGGGATGCTCTGTCACTTTTGGGGGGATTTAAGTATCCCCCTGATATTTTTTTACAGGTTTCAGATTTTTGTGCACACCTGGGGACTGCCCCAAGTGTGCACAAACATCTCCCCCCCCCAGGTGCCCCCGATGTGCGGAAATAAATATCCGCATGCCGGGGGTGACTTCGGTATTAGATATATAGATTGTTGGAGTGAGCAACTTAGCATGCCTGAAGATGGGGGGGGGGGCGCTACATCACTCTAAAGTGTGTACAGGTGTTATGTCCTTGACTGGGATGCCTCTCTTTGTCTTAACCTGGGAGCTGCCCTCTGACCCTACCTCTCTCTCCCTCTGTCCTCTCCCTCTCTCGACATGGCCTTCCGTGAAGACAGATCTCTCTGCAGGTCTCTCCTGTAGAGACAACACCCTCATACTCTCACACACATGACGCCGGACAAGCTGGCCACTTGTGACAGGGAAAGGGCTCTTTAGACTGGGCTTCCTTTCATTTTTTTTCTGACTGCAATCTGAACTGGATCTACTTGAAGAAATGTAAGTTTACCTTTTTTGCAATATAATTCTTGGGAGATTTATTTCCTGCACTCAGGCTCATGCTTCTATGACTGGGCAAAACTCTGCTATATTAACCAACTCCTGTTCTCCCTGCTCCTGTCTGCACCAAGTCCTAGAGTGGACTTTTGTTGTTGTTCAGTTGCACAGTCGAGTCCAACTCTTCGCGACCCCATGGACCACCTCACGCCAGGCCCTCCTGTCTTCCGTCGAGCTCTGGAGTTGCATCGATAACACTGTCTAACCATCTCATCTTTTGCTGTCCCCGTCTTCTTTGACCGTCAGTCTTTCCCAGCATCAAGGTCTTCGCCAGTGAGTGCTCCCTTCTCATTTGGTGGCCAAAGGATTTCAGAATCTGGCCTTCCAAGGAGCAGTCGGGGTTGATTTCTTTTAGGATTGACTGATTCGATCTCCTTGCAGTCCAAGGGACTCTCAAGAGTCTTCTCCAGCACCATAATTCGAAAGCATCTATTCTTCGGTGCTCGGCCTTCCTTATGGTCCAACTTTTGCAGCCATACATGACTACCGGGAATACCATTGCTTTGGCCCTATAGACTTTTGTTGGCAGGGTGATGTCTCTACTTTTTATTAGGCTGTCTAGGTTTGCCTCTTCCCCAGGAGCAGGCGTCTTTTAATTTCGTGGCTGCTGTCACCGTCTGCAGTGATCTGGGATCCCAGGAACGTGACGTTTGTCACTGCTTCCACGACTTCCCCTTCTATTTGCCAAGGAGTGATGGGGCCGGATGCCACGATCTTCGTTTTTTGGATGTTGAGTTTCAAGCCCACTTTTGCGCTCTCCTCTTTCACCCTCAGCAAGAGGCTCTTTATGAGTGGACGAGGGCAGTCGAAAACACTGGCCTGGATGGAAGGAAGAGAGCTGCCACAACACCCCAGAGCACTTCTTTTTTTAATTTAAATTTTTACATTATATGTTACATTATATGTTCAGAATATTAACAAATACAACAATTTCTGTAATAAACATTTCAGAGTAGGTAATTTGTAAGTAAATGCTTTTTTGAGCAAATTTGCATTAAGCATATTGGAGAAAAGTCTAAACATTGTACATTAAAAAACACTATTACAAGTATATGGCTTGAGAATATTATACAATCAAGAGTAACTGTTACAAGTGATTATGTAGAGATTCTTTTTTGACGTTCTACTTAAAACGTTTTAAATGACCTTGCTACCTGAAAACCCTGATCCAGTTGCGACTGAGCAATGTTTTATGATATGGGTTTTCAGAACCATTTCAAGTAGTCTTTCCAAGATGGAGGTATGTATTCTTCCTCCGATAGATAAGACAGAATTGGAAACCACTTTGCACTGAACGTCTTGGATGAGTTATTTTTCATGTAAGTACCAGTTTTGTCAGTTATACTCTCGAGGACATATTGGTCCCATAACTTTCTGAACCAGGTGTGGATGTCAGGGGTATTCTTGTCTTTCCACATTGAAGCTATAGAGACTCTGGCAGCGTACAGCATTGTACGCCAGAGCACTTCTAAGAAGCAGCGTGTTGTGGTTGCCACTGGTTTCACCTCCCGCTGAAGACTCCCATGTCGCCCCCATGTTGTCCCTGAGGGCCAGTGGATCCACTTGGAACGAAACTGGACGTAGGGGATGAAAAGTACTGGGTTCGATCCACGGAGAACTCAGACTACGACACGCGTTCAGACATGTTTAGTGTACTTCCAAACAAGACACACAAAATGGCCCTGTGAAAAGTATGCAGACGGAGAGTGATTTCAGCAAGCGTACTTTATTCAGTCAGGAACAAGACAGCTTTGGCCGGCTCGCAGGCCGGTTTATATTCCCCAAGAAACCGCCACCCAAAACACACACACCCTTCCCAATAGGTTATTTACAGTGGCCGAGAGTCTCATTGGCTTCTCGGCCAGGAACCTAGCCCCCTGATTGGAGCGGGCTAGGATCCGCATAGTCCATTGTCTCTTGGAGCAAAGCTCTACAGTTGTTCCTGGACATTTCTGGACTTGTCTGGACTTGTCAGGACATTTGATACACTACACCCTGCAAGGCCAACTATATACACTCCACCTGGCAAACCTCCGTCCCCATTGGAGGGTTTGAATTTCCCGCCAAGGGTGCTATTGGTGGACTCCCAGTGGACTAGGATCCTAGGTCCCCTTTGCTTTAGCCGTGGACCCCTGGTGGCGGTCTGCGTACATAACAGAGGACTTGTGGGCTGCAGAAGGAGAGGAGAGTGGGGCAGCTCTGTTCCTGCGAAATATGGGCTAGGAGGGAGGGATGGTTACATGCTGGCATCGTGCCCGCAGTGAACGGTGGCCTGCGATGCCGCTCTGCTCCTACTCTTTGCTCCCTCTAATTGCTTCTATGGGTCAGGGGGCTGCAGCTATTGGCAGTTTAAAAACACACGTTGGGCGATCTCTGCCCTTCCTCTGTTGGCTAGCTGGCAGCTCCTCTGTTCTGCTTGTTTTAAGGGGAGTATTTGATCTCAGAAAGACCTGGGGGAAAAAAAATCTTTTAAAAAACCCAGATTGAAACATATCCAATCCCCTTTCCAGGCGGTGTATGTTTTTCTTAGCGAAATCATCGGACCCAGCCGCCTGCCCGGCTGAGGGAGACGAAGGACAGGCAGAGAGCAGGTGCGCAGAGGGAGATGAGCGCATGATGCTGCCTTTTCGGTGGCGGCTCCTACCTGGTGGAACGAGCTCCCGGAGGAGATCCGGGCCCTGCGGGACTGAAGTGTAATGGGTTAAACGCATGAAGAAACCTCTGAGACTGATGTAGTGATCAGCATGGTTTACTGGTACACAACAAAGACAAAGACAAACGGCCGGCTGGCCAACTATATACACACTTGGGGGCACACCCCTACGTCCCGTTGGTGGGTTCAAATCTCCCGCCACGTTCCCATTGGTTCCCCCAGTGGAGAGACTAGGAGCCTAGTTCCCATTGTTCTCCCAGAGTCAAGCTCTGGGGTATTCGCTGGCCCCCGGTGGCGGTCAGCGGACACAACAGGGACCTTGCGCAGTTCCGCAGGGCCTGTAAGATGGAGCTCTTCCGCCAGGCTTTCGAGTAGGAGCTGCCACCATTGCACCACCACCGCCAACTGTGGTGGGCAACATCGGGGGTGGTGGTGATGAGATGGCCCTGTGACAAACGAACAACAGTGCTGCCGGGAACTGATATCAGCTGTTAAGTCGGCTACTTAGCAAAGAGTCAGAGAGCGCTTTCAGCAAGCGATTCAGCTTTATTGAGCAACGCGTATCACAGCTAGAACAGAACAACCAGAACAACCTTAGCACTGCAGTTCTGCTTCTTTTAAACTCTCCCGGGCTAATGTAGCCACGCCTTACTGTACATAACAACCAGCAGGATTGTAACCATAATGTCCAATCACAGACGTTCCCTGTCAGGGAACTGGATGGTAGGTGATTGGTCGGCACTTCCTGGGCTACCAATAGGGACTGAGTGATTAGGATCCTTGCCCAGGACGAAGCTTGACATGGTGTTTCAATTAGTGAGTGCATTGAATACACCACATCATACCTCTCCCCCATCCTGTTACTGAAGACCTTTTTGAGACACCAAGAGCACTTTGTATCGTGATAAACAGGGCTATTTTTGGGCAGGAACACACAGGAATGGAGTTCCGGCTGGCTCCCAAGTTGGCCACGCCCAGCAGGAACTCATTAGCATAATAGGCCACACCGAACAGCAGAAACTCATCATGATTGGCTACATTAGGGGTGCGTGGCCCAATATGCTAATGAATTCCTTTTTTCTGCTGCTGGGTGTGGCCTATTATGCTAATGAGTTCCTGCTGGGCTTTTTCTACAAAAAGAGCCCTGGCACTGATAAATGATTATAAACGAGTGTTTTATCTTGTTTTAAACTGTTTTAATTATTGGCAGACGTGCCCAGTCCGTGAGCCACCCAGAGCCTGCTTGCGGGGAGGGAGGGCTATAAATCTAATAATAAACAAAAATAAAATCAAAAAATGCTGCCAGATTGTGAGCCACATCCATTCATCTGGCTGCCCAGGGACGTCTTCTGTGGCGCAGTGCTGCCGCTCAGGGTCCTTCTGTGTGGAGACAGAGCCCGACCCCTGCTCAGTGGAAAGCAGATGTGACAAAGACAAACATTACTCATGGTCAGGGGTCATTTTGTAGAAAAAGAGGTGCAGGAGCTCATTAGCATAACTCATTTGCATAACTTATTTGCATATGCCACACACAAGTATGTCAGAAGGCAACACCCACCGCCCAGGCTCCACTGGACTCTTTTGGATTGCTAGCTATTGGGGGGGGGGACCTGCAGACCTGCCCTCACAGAGGAGGGAGAGCTTGTACCTGAATAAAACGTGGGCGTAAAGGTGCTAGTGGGCTGTTTTGGCCCGGGGGCCCGGGGGGGGGGGCTCTGCAGCTTACCTGGCTGCTTCTTGCTCTGGCTGAGGGCTGCTGGGAGCAGGGGGTGGTGCTTGTTGCATGTGCCCGCCCCCTGGACTCTTTACTGCCGGAGCTCCGCTCCTGTGAGCTCCTGCAGGAAATGACCCCTGCTTCAAGGCGCTACTGGACTCTTGCTCTTTTCCACTCTTTGGAATTCTTTGCTGGAGCAAGTGAGACCAATTTCCAATTTATAGCACTTCAGGAAGCTGCGTAAAGGCAGAATGGCACAAATGTGCGTTTTGAAATAGTCTGATTCTGCCGTTGGCTGGTTGGCTAGTCAGGTTTACTGGCTGTGGGCTGGGTCTCTTCATTTTTAATATTTGTATTGTCCTGAGATATGAAATTCTGAAGACGTATGGATATATGGAAGCCACTCCGTGGTGTTAGGAACAGCAAAAGGAAAACACTTGGCCCATGCCCAGAGACACATTTATTATTTATTATTTAATACAATGTATATCCTGCAGGCTCAGCTAAGAGGTCAGGAAGCTGCAAGCACCATTTGTCCCATAAAGCAGTAATAAAAGGAAGTTAGTGAAAGAAAGCCAAGAGTGCAAGCTGACTGCACAGACGCTGGGATAAAACCTTGTGCCATAAAACCAGGAAAGCAGTAAGGAGCAGAGCATCAGAACAATTAAAATTCCATAAAGGAAGCATCAAAACAGCCAAAGCAAGTAATGCAGAGTCCATAAAATAAGAACATAACAGAAGCCATGTTGGATCAAGCCAATGGCCCATCTAGTCTGACACTCTGTGTCGCACAGTGGCCAAAACCCAGGGGCCATCGGGAGGTCCACCAGAGGGGCCAGGACACTAGAAGCCCTCCCACTGTTGACCCCCACCAAGCACCAAGAAGACAGAGCATCACTGCCCCAGACATAAGAACATAGAATCATGGGATGTTAGAGTTGGAAGGGACCTTGTAGGTCATTTATTCCAGCCCCCTGCACTCTGCAGGAGCATAGCCGAAAGATCGCCCTACATACCTACAACTTACCCGAAAGATGGTCGTCCGGCCTCCACTTGAAAACGTCCAGCGAAGGAGCATCCACCACTTTGCGAGGCAGACTGTTCCACTGCTCAACCACTCTGACAGTTAGGAAGTTTCTCCTGATATTTAGCCACTGACGACTCCCTTGTCATTTCCACCCATTCGATCTAGTCTTGCAATCCGGAGCAAGAGAGAATAGATCTGCTCCATCTTCTACATGGCAGCCCTTCAAATACTTGAAGACTGCAATCATGTCCCCTCTAAGCCTTCTCTTTCCCAGGCTAAGCAGACCCAACTCTCAGCCTTTCCTCATAAGACTTGGATTCCAACCCTCTCACCATCCTGGTTGCCCTCTTCTGGACACGCTTGAGCTTGTCAACATCCTTACATAAGAACATAAGAGACGCCAATGTTGGATCAGGCCAAAAGCCCATCCAGTCCAACACTCTGTCACACAGTGGCCAAAAATACCAGGTTCCATCAGGAGGTCCACCAGTGGGGCCAGGACATTAGAAGCCCTCCCACTATTGACCCCCCCCCCCCAAGCACCAAGAAGACAGAGCATCCCTTGCCCCAGAGCCCCTATTTATGCCTTGTGGCTAATAGCCACTGATGGACCTCTGCTCCATATGCTTATCTAATTCCCTTTTGAAGCTGTCCATGCTTGTAGCCGCCACCACTTCCTGTGGCAGTGAATTCCAAGTGTTAACCACTCTTTGGGTGAAGAAGGACTTCTTTTTATCCGTTCTATCCTTCCTGAAATGTGGTGCCCAAAACTGGACACAGGACTGCAGGTGAGGCCTGACCATAGCAGAATAGAGTGGAACGACCACCTCCCGTGATTGGGACACAATGCTTCTGTTGATGCATCCTCAGACTGCATTTGCTTTCTTCACAGCCACATCGCACTGCAGGCTCATGTTCAGCTTGTGGTCAACCAGAACACCTAGATCCCTTTCACATAGGAGAAGCCATGTTGAATCTGGCCAGTGGCCCATCCAGTTCAATGCTCTGTGTCACACAGTGGCCAAAGGGGGTCCACTAGCGGGCCCCCTGAACTCCAGAAGCATGGTTGCCAACCTCCAGGTGGTGGCTGGAGATCTCCCACTATGACAGCTGATCTCCAGCTGAAAGAGATCCGTCCACCTGGGGAAATTGGCCACTTTGGAAGGTGGACTCTCTGGCATTATACTCCACTGAAGCCCCTCCCCTCCCCAACCACACTCTCCTCAGGCTCCACCCCCAAGACATCCAGGTATTTCACAACCTGGAGCTTGCAACCCTATCCAGAAGCACCAAGAATACAGAACATCCCTACCCCAGACAGAGTGTTCCGTCTATCCCTTGGGGCTAATAGTAGCGTGGCCATCTCCCTGATGGAGGTGGGTTCCCCCCTGATTTCGGGCCCTCTGGTCCCCTCTGGAAGCTTTCTATGTTTGTGATCACCACCCCTTCCTGTGGCAGTGAATTCCACATGCTAATCACTCTTCGGGGGAAGAAGGGCTTCCTTCGATCTCTTCTAAGCCTTCTGCTGATTCGTTTCACGGAGTGCCCCCGAGTTCTTGCATTGTGAGAAAGGGAGAAAAGGACTTCTCTTCCACCTGCTCCATCCTGGTATGTGTGTTTAAAGGTAAAGGTTCCCTTGCTCGAAAGCCAGTCGAGTCCGACTCTAGGGTTGCGGTGCTCATCTCCGTTTCAAAGCCGAAGAGCCAGCGCTGTCCGAAGACGTTTCCGTGCTAATGTGGTTGACATGACTAAACACCAAGGCGCACGGAACGCTGTGACCTTCCCACTGAAGGGGTACCTATTTATCTACTTGCAATTTCTTGCTTTTGAACTGCCAGGTTGGCAGGACCTGGAACTAGAGATGGGAGCTCACTCCGTCATGCAGCACCCGGGTCTCGAACTGCTGAACTACCGACCTTCCACAGCCTGCAGTTCAGCGTCGTGGCCACTTGAGCCACCGCAGCTCCTACGTTTACAGGGGCTCTAAAAGTCTGGCATCCAATCAGCAGCGGCAGGGATGGAGTTCCAGACATGAGGTGCCACAGCAAGCAAGGACATGCCTCTTGTTACCACCTCCTTTGTCTCTGAAAGTAGGAGAAGAAAGAGCGGAGCTCTGGAGGAAGCTCTTGACGGTCAGGCTGGTTGTCTAAAGGGGATTAGACGGATTCATGGAGAGCAGGTCAATCAGGGGCTAGTAGGCATGGAGACTCTCTAGCACAGCCGTCGTATCTCCCCGTTCCCAGGTCAGTGTGTTCTTTTCCCAGAAAGGCCGTTTGAGACTCTGAGAAGGCACCCCAAAGCAGGTCTCCCTAGTGGTGTGGTGCCAGAGGTTGAAGAACTGCTAGTGGGACACTTGGCAACTCTAACGGAAGGCCGTCTACCAGAATGACCCAGAGAGTTCCAAAGACAGGATGGAAACAGGTTTTTAAAATTAGAAACGCCCAGGGGTCATTTTGCAGAAAAAGAGGTGCAGGAGCTCATTAGCATAACTCATTAGCATAACTTATTTGCATATGCCACACCCCCTGACATCACTGGAAGTGTGTCACAAGGCAACACCCACCACTCAGGCTCCACTGGACTGTTTTGGATGGCTAGCTATTGAGGGGGGGGAACGAGCAGATCTGTCCTCACAGAGGAGGGAGAGCTTGTGCCTGAACAAGGTCTTAAAGGTGCCACTGGACTGTTTTGGATTGCTAGCTATTGGGTGGGGGGG
>NW_015166461.1:152072-173528 GCF_001447785.1 Gekko japonicus | reverse complement strand
AGATCTGTCCTCACAGAGGAGGGAGAGCTTTTGCCTGAATAAAACTTGGTCTTAAAGGTGTCACTGGACTGATTTTGACCGGGGGGGGGGCAGGGGGGGCTCTGCAACTTACATGGCTGCTTCTTGCTCTGACTGAGGGCTGCTGGGAGCAGGGGGTGGGGCTTGTTGCATGCGCCCGCCCCCTGGGCTCTTTACTGCCGGAGCTCTGCTCCTGTGCGCTCCTGCAGGAAATGACCCCTGGAAACGCCGCATCTTTCAGTGTCGTCGAGCTCTGTGGCACTGAAAAGAGCTGGAGGCGGGGCGGACTGAACCCTGCCATGCCTGGGTTCACCTGGAGCCCCAGAAATTCCTTGAGTGAGAAAGGAATCGAGACAGCAGGGCAGGGGGTGGGGGGAGGGAGAGAACTGGGGCGGGGAAGGGGTTAGAAAGGCAGCCAGCCATTCAAAGGATTCTGACACCTGTACTTGAGAGCAAGGAACTGATTGCTTTTATTGAAACATGAATGTCAGGCAAATGACTTCTGCCGAAAGCCAGATTGGATCAAAACGCTCGCACCTGTGCTGCGCATGACCTTGGCAAAGTTCTCGGAGGAGCTTTGCCACTCTGCTTCGTCACTCCTGGGTCTGCCCTGGGCGGGACTGCATCCGTAGAGGTGATATACGGGTGCATTGCAGGTATCCAAATGGTTCTCTCCCAAGTACAGAGAGCCAGTTTGGTGTAGTGGTTAAGTGTGCGGATTCTAATCTGGGAGAACCGGGTTTGATTCCCCACTCCTCCACTTGCAGCTGGCTGGGTGACCTTGGGCCAGTCGTGGTTCTGATAAGAGCTGTCCTTGAAAAAGAGCAGTTTCTGCCAGAGCTCTCTCAGCCCCACCGACCTCACAGGGTGTCCATTGTGGGGAGGGGAAGGGAAAGGAGAATGTAAGCTGCTCTGAGACTCCGAGTGAAGGGTGGGGTATAAATCCAATCTCATAAGAACATAAGAACATAATGTTGGATCAGGCCAAATGCCCATCCAGTCCAACACTCTGTATCACACAGTGGCCAGAAATACCAGTCTCCTCCTCCTCCTTCTTCTCTGTGCTAAGGCCCAGGAGTACGAAGGCAGCTTTCTCAAAGAACTGCTTCCTGTTTCTCCTGGAGGGGCCGGCAAGACCAGGAGGTGACCAGGAGACCTTAATTGATGGACAAGACCAATGTTCCCTCTAAGCTGAGGAGTCTTGTGAGCAAAAATTCTACTTTGTTAGCTACTGGCATTAAAGTTGTGAGCGAACGATTTGGCTGCTGCATAAATTAGTTTGCTCTGGAGCCATTCTTCCTGAGCAAAGACAAAAATGTGTGAGCCGGAGGCTAAAAAACTGTGAGCTAGCTCACACTAACTCAGCTTAGAGGGAACCCTGGACAATACAGTGATGCTGGGAGGGAGGGTTTTCTCAGGCAGGCGCTGAGGAATGTTGTGGGAGCAGCCCACGCCGCACTAAAGAGACAGGTTCCACTTGAGCTCAAATGCAACCAGACTGCTGGTGTTCCAAAAGGCCACAAGGAGAGCTTGTAGATTAACTCGTGGAAGAAAGCCAAAAAGAAGCTGGAGCGTATCCAGAGTGGAATGACACATCTCGAGGGGATGACACAGGCTAAATGGGAACTGACTAGAAGTCCCTGTTACAACAGCTCTTTCAGCAGACCAAAGGGTCATCGGGGAAACACATAGACCGATGGATGCTCGGAGAGGAAAAAAGGAGCGAGGGTTCCGATCCAAATGCGAGAAGCCTCCAAGCCAAGATGGAACAGGTGGGAGAACCGTGGCTCGGTGAGAACCTGATGGAATGGGAAAAGTCGGCAGAGTTTTGCCAGTCATAGAAGCGTGATCCTGAGTACAGTAAACAAACCTCCCAAGAAGTATATTACAAAAAAAAGGTAAACTTACATTTATTCAAGTAGATTCGGTTCACATTCAGGTTGCATTCGAACGGAGAGAGAGGAGCGTAATCTAAAAGGTACTTTCTCTATCTCAAATGTCCACCTTGTTTGGCATCATGTGTGTGGGAGTTATGAGGGCATTTTCTCAGTGGAGGGTGGTAAGCAGTGGGGTACCGCAGGGATCAGTACTTGGTCCACTGCTTTTTAACTTGTTCATTAATGATTTGGAGTTGGGAGTAAGCAGTGAAGTGGCTAAATTTGCGGATGATACGAAGTTGTTCAGGGTGGTGAAAACCAGTGAGGATTGTGAGGCACTCCAAAGGGATCTGTCAAAGATGGGCAAGTGGGCGTCAACATGGCAAATGGGGTTCAATGTGGCCAAGTGCAAGGTGATGCACATTGGAGCCAAAAATCCTAAATATAAATACACATTGATGGGGTCTGAACTGGCAGAGACAGATCAAGAGAGAGATCTTGGAGTTGTAGTAGATAACTCACTGAAAATGTCAAGACAGTGTGTGACTGCAATAAAGAAGGCCAATGCTATGCTGGGGATTATTAGGAAGGGTATTGTAAACAGATCAGCCAATATCATAATGCCGCTATATAAATCAATGGTGCGACCTCATCTGGAATACTGTGTGCAATTCTGGTCACCACACCTTAAAAAGGATATTATAGCTTTGGAAAAAGTGCAGAAAAGAGCAACTCGAATGATAAAAGGGTTGGAAAGGACGTCCTTCTTCACCCAAAGAGTGATTAACACTTGGAATTCACTGCCACAGGAAGTGGTGGGTGCTACAAGCATGGATGGCTTCAAAAGGGAATTAGATAAGCATATGGAGCAGAGGTCCATCAGTGGCTATTAGCCACAAGGTATAGCTAGGGGCTCTGGGGCAAGTGATGCTCTGTCTTCTTGGTGCTTGGGGGGGGGTCAACAGTGGGAGGGCTTCTAATGTCCTGGCCCCACTGGTGGACCTCCTGATGGCACTGTTATTTCTGGCCACTGTGTGACACAGAGTGTTGGACTGGATGGGCCTTTGGCCTGATCCAACATTGGCGTCTCTTATGTTCTTATGTCTTCACAGGAGAGTCTTGCAGAGACTGGAAGGCCATGTGCAGAGAGGGAGAGGACAAAGCCAGAGAGAGAGACAAGGGGTCAGAGGGCAGCTCCCAGGTTAAGACAAAGAGAGGCATCCCATTCAAGGAGAGAACACCTATACACGCTTAGAGTGATGTAGTGCCACCCCAATGTCCAGGCATGCCGAGTAACTCACTCCAACAACCCTTAGATGGAAGCTGTCATGATCTGGGCTGTGCCACCAGAGGCCTACTAGGCCCAGGGAGCCTGGCTAGCAGTAGGTGAGGCTGGGCCTACAACTCCCAGAAGCCCCTGAGAGGTTTTGGAGCCAAAATTGACCAACAGGAAAAGAGGAGGGCTTGGAATAAAAGATCTGGAGCGGCAGGAAAAGCTGTTCTTCTTCCCAGAGGGCAGAGCCAGAAGGAAGGCTGCTGCAAGGAAGAGACCCTCATCTTGAGGGAAGGGTGAGTAGTCTAAGGCCACTGCAGATAGTGAGCTAGGGACGGTATATATTTAGACGTGTTAGGGCATTTGATTTCTTTTCTTTTCACCCACTTACTGTTATTCTGCACCTTGTTGTTTGACCGTCTATAAAATAAACCTTTTTCTTGTTGTACTCTGCCTGATCCTCACACCTATTATTCGGTCCAAAAGGGAGGTCTAAAGGTCTTGGGAGGGTGCTCTGGGCCTTCTCAAGGGATCCTAAATTCAGAGTGGTGGCAGCGTCAGGTGAGCCGCTCTGAGACTCCCTTGGGTAGTGAAGGGCGGGGTATAAATCCAATCTCTTCTTCTTCATCATCCCAGACGAGTCTCAGAGCAGGTTACAAACTCCTCTCCCTTCCCCTCCCCACAACAGACCCCCTGTGAGGCAGGTGGGGCTGAGAGAGCTCTGACAGAAACAGCTCTTTTTCAAGGACAGCTGTGCCAGAGCTATGGCTTGCCAAGGTCATCCAGCCAGGTGCAAGTGGAGGAGTGGGGAATCAAACCCGGTTTTCCCAGATTAGAGTCCACACACTTAACCACGACACCAAACTGAAAGAAGAAAGGCAACCAGAGAAGAAAGTCGTATGCTGATGGAGGACTTCGCCTACCCTCTCAACTGACAGGGTCCCTAAGGGGTCAGCATGGCCAAGAGATGACATGTCTAGTTATCAAACGGTTGTGCCTCGAGACAGTTTAGGCACCGACTACAATGGCGGTGGCAGGCGCCACAAACTCGTCCCCGAGTGGTCCTCGGCACCTCAAGGAAGGGCCAGAGCCGGGGGGGGGGGTAGATGGGGATGGAAAGAAAACAGAGCAGGCCATCATCATAGAGTTTTTGGCCAAATGGTAGAGTGTCCCCCCAACATGATGACATCCCCTCTGGGTGACGTCATTGTGCCAGGCATGTCAGGCCCTGTGGAGCTCTTCAGGGGCGGGGCTCCCCTTGCTGGCAGCTGGCGGGCGGGTGGATCAGGGACCCTGAAATCGGGGGAAACCCTGTCCCCGTCAGGGGGACGGCCAACCGTAGCTGAATCCCCACTCCCCTCTCTGATTAAAACCCCGAGAAGTGAAGCAACCTAACGAATGACAAACTTGTTCTGATAACAGACGATGCCTGCTTTTCTGGTTGGAATTTGGAACGACCCCCGCAAGAGAGTTCTCCCTTTCCTAATCCTATTTATCCTCTTCAAAGGGTCCGTGACATTTTTATGCTCTCTTAAAACGGCATCTGGCTTGCTCTCGAAGACAGTGAGCAGGACAGGAAGAAAGCCGAGAAGAATTAAGGGCCTTTAGGGAGGAGATGTAATCCCATTGAAAAAGCATCCTTTCAGATGACTGCCCTGCGAATTTTCACTGGCTGGCTTCATCTCTGTGCCGCCCCCCCCCCCCGAGATTAGCATATGTTGCTGCAGGAGTCACATGCTCCTTAATTTACAAGGGGATGTATGCGTGCTTGTGTGAAACAAACAGGGGTCATTCCCTGCCGGAGCGCAAAGGAGCAGAGCTCCGGCAGTAAGGAGCCCAGGGGGCGGGCACATGCAACAAGCTCCACCCCCTGCTCCCAGCAGCCCTCAGTCGGGCCACAAGGAGCAAGAAGCAGTCAGGTAAGTTGCAGAGCCTCCCCTCCCGCCCACCTTCAGGTACAAGCTCTCCCTCCTCTGTGAGAGCAGATCTGCACGTTCCCCTCCCCCCAATAGCTAGGAATCCAAAGTAGTCCAGTGGCACCTTTAAGACAAAGTTTTATTCAGGTACAAGCTCTCCCTCCTCTGCGAGGACAGATTTGCATGCCCCCCCCCCAATAGCTAGCAATCCAAAACAGTCCAGTGGAGCCTGAGCAGTGGGTGTTGCCTTCTGACACACTTCCAGTGAGGTCAGGGTGTGTGGCATATGCAAATAAGTTATGCTAATGAGCTTCTCCACCTCTTTTTCTACGAAATGACCCCTGGAAACAAACAAACAAACACAGCAGCATTTTGTCCATGAGTGTCTTGGGAGAAAACCGTCTCCATCCCACACAGCAGGTGAAAGGGAGAAGAAGAAGAAGAGAAGGAGGAGGAGAAGGAGATTGGATTTATACCCCTCCCTTCACTACCTGAAGGGTCTAAGAGCGGTAACTCCTTTCCCCTCCCCTCCCCACAACAGACACCCTGTGAGCAATGCTCCCTCTAAGCTGTGGAGTCTTGTGAGCAAAAATTCGACTTTGTGAGCTACTGGCATTAAAGTTGTGAGTGAGCGATTTGGTGACTGTATAAATTAGTTTGCTCTGGAGCCCCATCTTTCCCTGAGCGAAGACAAAGCTTTGTGAGCCGGAGGCCGAAAAACTGTGAGCCAGCTCACACTAACTCAGCTTAGAGGGAACACTGCCTGTGAGGTCAGTGGGGCTGAGAGAGCCCTCTCGAGAACTGCCCTTGTGATAACAGTTCCACAAGAACTACAGCTTGCCCAAGGTCATCCAGCAGCTGCAAGTGGAGGAGTGGGGAATCAAACCCGGTTCTCCCAGATTAGAGTCCGCCCACTTAACCACGACACCAAACTACGCCATAAACATTGCACTGGAATCCAAGGTAATTCAGCCCTGACCTGGATAGCCCAGGCTGGCCCAATCTTGACAGATTGTCAGACTCCCATCGCATCAACAAAGCACACACTTGTAGAAAAGGTTTTACTTTTATTTGAAGCAATAGGTGCATAACAGGATCACTGTTCAGAATGAGGCATAAGCATGGATCCCAATAGATTATAGTAAATTCAAAAAGCTGAGGCCCAATTGCGGGTCTTCCCGTGCGCGCCATTGA
The DNA here is from genome assembly GCF_001447785.1 of Gekko japonicus. NCBI lineage: Eukaryota > Metazoa > Chordata > Lepidosauria > Squamata > Gekkonidae > Gekko > Gekko japonicus. The sequence goes on along the minus strand of NW_015166461.1, from coordinate 167,250 downwards.
GCCTGGGGAGCAACGCTCCTACTTAATCATAACACACTGCTTCTCATGGATAATGCCATGAGATCACCGAAGCTACTACCTGCCAGCAACCACCTGTGGCCTTGAGAGATACGGACGTTCCTGCAACTATGCAAGTAAGCACATAAACAGGCATACATGGGAAAGCGAAAGCAAACAAGCGCATACCCATCGAATAGGGAAACATAAGAGCATACACAGAGAACAGGGAAACATATTGGCAGCTTGCTGACACAGATCTCAGAAGCTTAGCAGGGTCAGCCCTGGTTAGTCCTTGGATGGGAGACCAGCAAGGAAGCCCAGGGTTGCCTGTGGACAGGCAGACAATGACAGACTACCTCTGTCTGTCTGTCCTGGAGAGCCCAGGCTAGCCCGATCGCGTCAGCTCTCGGAAGCTAGGGCAGAGTCAGGCCTGCTTCGTATTTGAAGGGGAGACCACCAAGGAAGTCCAAAGCCGCTATGCAGAGGCAGGCAACGGAGAATCACCCCTGAACATCTTTTGCCTTGAGTGCCCTACATGGTTGCCATAATTCAGTTGTGGCTTGACAGCAAAAAAAGAGAGAGAGAAAGAATAAGAGAGTGACCAGCCAGGGTCCAGTTGAGATCTGCCACAGAGCAGCTGGCGTGGATCTTTGGTGGCGGCCACAAGCATAGACAGCTTCAAGAGAGGACCGGAGAAACATCTGGAGCAGAGGTCCATCAGTGACTCTGAGCCACAAGGCATCGATGGGACACTCTGCCTGGGGCAGTGATGTTCTGTATTTTTGGTGCTTGCGGGGCCATGGTGGGAGGGCTTCTGGAGTACTGGCCCTGCTGGTGGACCTCCTGATGGCCCCTGGGTTTTGGCCACTGTGTGATACAGAGTGTTGGAGTGGATGAGCCATTGGCCTGATCCAGCACGGCTTCTCTAATGCTCTGTATTCCTGGTGCTTGGGGGGCATCAGTGGGAGGGCTTCTGGAGTTCTGGCCCTGCTGGTGGACCTCCTGATGGCCCCTGGGATTTGGCCACTGTGTGATACAGAGTGTTGGACTGAATGGGCCCCTGGCCTGATTCAACATGGCTTCTCCTATGTTCTTCTGTCTGGGGTAGTGACGCTCTGTATTCTTGGTGCTTGGGGGGCAACAGTGGGAAGGCTGCAGGAGTTCTGGTCCCGCTGGGGGAACTCCTGATGGCCCCTGGTATTTCTGGCCACTGTGTGACACAGAGTGTTGGGCTGGATGGGCCACTGGCCTGATCCAACACGGCTTCTTTTATGTTCTTATGCCCGGGGCAGTGATGTTCTGTATTGCACAGACATTTTGATGCAGTAATTGAGAGCAAGAGGTGTCAGTTATCAGAGGCTGTTAAATAGACAAAACATTGCAAGAGTGTGTCACGGGCTGGGGTGCCAGTCAAAGGGAGTCCAGAGCAGGCCAAGGTCAGGAGCCAAGAAGACAGTGCAAAGACAGAGCGAGAAACACAGAGCCAAGTCCAAAATCACTAACCAGAAGGATAATCCAAAGCGTAGCCGGGGTCAGGAGCCAGAAACATAGAGCCAAGTCCAAAATCACTAACCAGAAGTATAGTCCAAAGCATAGCTGGGGTCAGGAGCCAGAAACACAGAGCCAAGTCCAAAGCTTGGGGGTTCGAAGGTCTAGGTGCAAGAGCCGAGCCGGAGTGGATGCAAGCAGCACGAAGCTGATTTGTTGCTTCCACGAAGAGTACTGCCCAGAGTGTGGAGTTAAATGCTGCTACCAATTAGCCAGCTGCACAATCAGCCAGGCTCCTGTTAGAACTCTGGGTTAGCTGAGCATCTCCCCTGTAGCCTGGCCTCTCTTCGCCTGGTTGCTAAGTTTTGCCACAGTGGCTCCCTTAAACGAGTCACATGTGGGAGTGAGTCAGGAGGACTTTTCAGCTTGCAGCTCTTCCTTCTTATCTGGGCCAGGTGTGAAGACTGTTGTTGCAGGCACTTGCCAGCTATCCTCCTCTACTGCTTCAGAGGGGCCAGCTGTGGTTCCTGCAGGCTCTGTCAGCCTATCCTCATCCACGCCCACGACAGAGTGCTAGTCTTTTAAGCATGTTTTATTTAAAGTTTAAAAAAATCTTTGATTGTGTTTGTCTGTATCCTTTATAAAGTTTATATCTCCGCTGCCTGGCATTACATTTTATGACACACATGGCCTGGCCCGACAAGGTCTCATTTATATCGGATCGGACCCTCAGAACAAATAGGTTCAACACCCCTGCCCTACAGGGTCACCATAAGTCAGTTGTGACGACATAGGGACCTTTCGATAGTCAAAGCTCTTTTTGTCAGAGAATGACAAGCATTCCAGAATGTTCTCCTAAACGTTGGCAGGAGCAAAACGAAAGCAGGAGGGACTTGGCGTGGCTCTTCCACACAAGCGAGCAAATTGTGGCAATCCAAGATGCTGGCCCTCCCCGCCTTCGTTTGGCGCAATTAAAAAACCCAGCAAGCAATTTACATTTGTTGTTCGGGATCATTAGAGCAATCAAAGCCTGTTCACAGGTGTAAATGATGTGGCTTTAATGGGATTCGGCTGTCAATGGAGCACCTTTCTCCACGCTCCCATCAGGAGGCAGACGCAAACTTTCATGGCTGCGGGTTCTTCATATGCGATTGGATACACGTTGAATGAAACCTGCCGGATTAGCTGTTCTATCAAGAGCCCGAGAATCTGCCGCTCCACTTGAAAGGTGCACCCCCTTTTTATGAGGCTGTAAAGTTATTTTAACTTGCGCTGACACACATTAAAGCCAAATCCTGCTGTCTATTGATTTTGTCAGTGGTGGGAAGATCCCCCCCCCCGCTTTCTCTCCCTTTACCTCCGTCTCTCCCGAAGTCGTCTTTAAAGACTTTACTTTTTATTAAACTAAATGCTGCCAGTTAACTAAAGCCTTTGTTTTTATAGACTCGGGAGAACAAGATCTAACATAAATTAATCATGACTTAATTGAGTGAACTAATTCCGGCTCTCTCCAGTCCGCTGCGCGGTAATACCCCTGTCTTCCCAGTGCCATAACTGAAGGCTAAATGGTGCATTATTCGAACAGGCTCCGTTTCTCTCTCTCTCCCCCCCCCCGCCCCCCACACACTTCTGCTCAAAGGAATTCGTGTTTTCATTCCCCCTAAAATTAACTTGGCGAAATATTTTCACAGCTCAGAAGACGAAACCTTTGCATCATTTGACGAATGGGGATTCTCTTCCAGAGCCCAACAGAGTTCCGGAGGCAGATCTGAACGGTTGAGTTTTGAAGAAAATACTAGCGTTTTATCTGTATTTTCCTACTTTGGGGGATGAAAAAGAGTGTGATTTCCGGGTCCTGAAAAACTGCATCATAAAAATAACAACCGCCAAGAGCATTCCGGTCTTTCTGCATCCATTATTTGTTGATCGGCCGCTGTGCCACCCCCTAAAGTGGTTGGGTTTTCTTTCCCCTTTACTACATGAATGCGATCCAAAGAGTAATTCACTCATGGAAATCACTGATGCTGGAAGTGGTTGCTACAGGCAGAGACAGCTTCAAGAGGAGATTGGATGATCATATGGAGCAGAGGTCCATCAGTGGCTATTAGCCACTAGGTATAGATAGGAACTCTGGGGCAAGTGATGCTCTGTATTCTTGGTGCTTGGGGGGGGGGGAGCAACAGTGGGAGGGCTTCTAGTGCCCTAGCCCCACTGGTGGGCCTTCTGATGGTCCCTGGGTTTTGGCCACTGTGTGACATAGAGTGTTGGGCTGAATGGGCCATTGGCCTGATCCAACATGGCTTCCCTTGTGTTCTTATGTAAAGTTTAATTCTGGGCATAAGCTTCTTCAGATGCATGAACACAAATGTTTATACCAGGAATAAAACTTTGTTGGTGTTCTATTGGTCTTAAAGGTGCTCCCGGACTCAAACTATCACTGGAAAAGATGGAGAGTTGGAAAAAGAGGAGAAGTTGGAGGCAGCCACAGCTCTCAGTTCGCAGGACCTGAGCAAGCCTGTTAAATAGAGCGTCGGACTGGATGGATCATTGCCCTGATCCAATATGGCTTCTCTTATCCACTCAGGTATCCCCGTCAAATGATGAATATGATGATGTCATGGCTGTATATGTGCATTACCCATCGCTCCAATTGATTCCAACAAGCAATTGGAGCAAAGGATGCAGCTTTGTTCAGCACACGAAATAAATAAACAATACTTTCCCACCCATCCTGTAACCTGTATTGGATGGGAATCATAGAATCATAGAATGTTAGAGTTGGAAGGGACCTTGCAGGTCATCTAGTCGAACCCCCTGCATTCTGCAGGAGCATAGCTGAAAGATAGCCCTACAACATACCCGAAATATGGTCGTCCAGCCTCCGCTTGAAAACGTCCAGAGGTGCAGGAGCTCATTAGCATAACTTATTTGCATATGTCACACCCCCTGACATCACCAGACGTGTGTCAGAAGGCAACACCCCACCGCTCAGGCTCCACTGGGCTGTTTTGGATTGCTAGCTATTGGGGGGAGGGGGGACGTGCAGATCTGTCCTCGCAGAGGAGGGAGAGCTTGTACCTGAATCAAACTTGGTCTTAAAGGTGCCACTTGACTGTTTTGGACCGGGGGGGCGGGGGGAACTCTACAACTTACCTGGCTGCTTCTTGCTCTGACTGAGGGCTTCTGGGAGCATGGACTTGTTGCATGTGCCCGCCCCCTGGGCTCTTTACTGCCGGAGCGCCGCTCCTGTGCGCCCCTGATGGTGTGCAATTTTTAAAAGCAGTGATAAACTTTAAAGGGCATTGCTCGTAGGGATCATGTTGGGATGTGGGTGTAAAGGTAGTTTTAGAAGTGCAGAGCTGCCTCCCCCTCCCCGAGAGCCAGGAAGGTGTAGTGGAATACTGTGTACAGTTCTGATCACCGTATCTCCAAAGGGACATTGCAGAGCTCAAAAAGTTACAGAGGAGGGCAACCAGGATGATGAGGGGGTTGGAGCCCCTTCCCCATGAGGACAGGCTGAAGAGTCTGGGGATTTTCAGTTGGGAAAAGAGACAACTAAGGGGAGACATGATAGAGGTTTATAAAATTATGCCTGGGGTGGAGACAGGAGAGAGTTGACGAAGAGAGCTTTTTCCTCCCTCTGCCAAAATGCTCCACCTCAGGGGCATTCAATGAAGCTGATGGGCAGTAGGTTCACGACGCACAGAAGGAAATCCTTCTTTACACAGAGAGTGGTCAACATGTGGAATTTGCTGGCAGTGGATGTCGTGGTGGCCACAAGGATCAACAGCTTTCAAAGGGGATTAGATAGATTCATGGAGGATAAGTCTATCAGTGGCTACTTGCCATGGTGGCTGAGGGGAATCTCCACATACCGAGGCACTAATCCTCTGAATCCCAGTGCCAGGAGGCAACATCAGGGGAAGGCCTCGGCCTCTGTGCCTTGTTGTTGGCCCTCCTGGGGAACTGGCTGGCCACTGTGTGAGACAGGAGGCTGGACTAGATGGACCCTCACTGGTCTGATCCAGCAGGGCTCTTCTGATGTTCTTATGAAGGCCTCGACCTCTGTGCCCTGTTTTTGGACCTCCAGAGGAACTGGTTGGCCACTGTGTGAGACAGGATGCTGGACTAGATGGACCCTCACTGGTCTGATCCCACAGGGCTCTTCTTATGTTGTTAGGAAGGCCTCGGACTCTATGCCCTGTTTTTGGCTCTTCAGAGGAACTGGTTGGCCACTGTGTGAGATGCTGGACTAGATGGACCCTCACTGGTCTGATCCAGCAGGGCTCTTCTGATGTTCTTACAGATAAAGGGATGAACTAGAGTCTGAAAATCCCAGATTGAAATCTGAATTCCAATTCAGTCATGATACCCACTGGGTGACTGGGGTATTCATTCTTTCTCAGCCAAACCTATTTATATTTTTACTTCATTCATGCCCCGTCTTTCTCCCCAAAGGGCGTCTCAAGCAACTTAACATCATTCTCCTCTTCTCCATTTTACACTCACAACAACCCCACAAGGTAGGTCAGTTGGAGAGTATGTGACTGGCCGAGGTTCACCCAGCCAGCTTCCATAGCAGAGTGGGGATTCAAACCTGAGTCTCCCCACCCCTAGTCCGACGCTCTCACCGCTTGACTACACTGCCTCTCATGGTGCCTACCCACCGGGGTTGTTATGAAAATAAAACGGCAAAAGAGAAAATGTTTGTTCTCCTGTCCTTTATGGAATAAATGCGAGGATTTTTTGTTTCCTCGATAGGGCTTTGAAAGTTATCTCTGCTCCCTTGGCACCTTGCCTCTTGGGAACAGGGAGCAGAGATATCTAGGATCAAATGTCTGGTGCGTCCTTCGCCTTTTCAGTTCCTTTGTGAAGGCTGCGGTGTGAAATGAATTAGCTGATCAAATTGTGTTTCCCCAATTTCCCTCCCCTTCTCCCCGCGACGCCCCGTAAGCGATGCTGCGAGCGGCGTACCTCGTGCCGCTCTGATATCTCTGAGCAGATGTGAAATATCAGCAGTGTGCTTTCAGGCAGTTTCGTGTAATGAAAATCTGGAATTGAATTTTAACTTAATAAAGTAGATTGTTTTTTTTTAATTGAAATGTATTTTTCCCCCCTCTCCCTCCCTCGAGTGGGAACGTTCCAAACAGTTAATTACGTTCCATCCGAAGGGAGAACACCAACCAATTAATTTATTTTCAGACTCTCGAGTGCAAACAAGGCCTCTTTCTCCCACTTTCATGTGCGCCGTGTCGGTGGGCTCTGCCTGAGGGTGGTGCTTTTCTAATGGCAATGCCTTACTCCAGCCCAGAGAACTTTCCTCTGACAGACAGAGTCAGTTTGGTGTAGTGGTTAAGTGTGCGGACTCTAAACTGGGAGAACCGGGTTTGATTCCCCACTCCTCCACATGCAGCTGCTGGTGTGACCTTGGGTCAGTCACAAGTTCTCTCAGAGCTGTTCTCTCAAGGGCAGTCCTTGAAAGAGCTCTCTCAGCCCCACCTACCTCACAGGGTGTCTGTTGTGGGGAGGGGAAGGGAAAGGAGATTGTGAGCCGCTCTGAGACTCTGAGTGAAGGGCAGGGTATAAAAATGCAGATTTGCTTGTTATTAACATTAAATGAGACCGCCAAAAATAAAAACAAAAGGGGTAAAAACAGATATTTGTTTGCCTGCTAATGAGAGTTGTCTAAGAGAAAGAGAGAAAGAGATGGAAAGAAAGAATGAAAGAGGTAGAAAGAGAAACAAAGAAAGCAAATAGATGGGAAAAGGGGGAAGGAAGGGAGAGAGAAAAAGAAAGAAAATGGAAAGAAAGGAAACAGATGGGGGGATGGAGGGAGAGTTGGAAAGAAAGCAACTTTAACTTTAAATGTGTCCTCCAAGGCCCCCCCCCTGCCCCCATGCCAGCTGGTTTGGCTTGGCTTGGCTTGGCTTGGAGATGGGATTTAAAGAGACAAATACCTTCTCCAAGCTGGCGGGGGGGGGGGCTTTGAGAATGCATTTAAGAAGAGAAGAAGAAGAGATTGGATTTATACCCCGCCCTTCACTACCCAAAGGTGTCTCAGAGCGGCTTACAAGCTCCTTTCCCTTCCCTTCCCCACAACAGACACCCTGTGAGGTGGGTGGGGCTGAGAGAGCTCTGACAGAAACTGCTCTTTTTCAAGGACAGCTCTTATCAGAGCTACGGCATGCCCAAGGTCATCCAGCCAGGTGCAAGTGGAGGAAGAGAAGAAGAAGAGATTGGATTTATACCCCGCCCTTCACTTGGAGTCTCAGAGCGGCTTACAAACTCCTTTCCCTTCCCCTCCCCACAACAGACACCCTGTGAGGTGGGTGGGGCTGAGAGAGCTCTGACACAAACTGCTCTTTTTCAAGGACAGCTCTTGTCAGAGCTTGTGACTGACCCAAGGTCACATCAGCAGGTGCAAGTGGAGGAGTGGGGAATCAAACCTGGTTCTCCCAGATTAGAGTCCGCACACTTCACCACTACACCAAACTGGCTTTAAAGTTGCTTTCTTTCTCTGCTCCCCCCCCCACACACCTCTAGTCTACTTAGGGAGAGGAACACTGGCTGGGGAAGGGAAGACCAATCGGGGAGGCATGACTCCCCTTCGCTTCCCCAGCTGCCCTGCCGGGAGCCGCAAAATATATGTGAAAGAGCCACATGTGGCTTCTGAGCCGCAGTTTGGCCACCCCTGATGTATGGTGGATGTCAGGTATAGCCCTGTCACGGATCTGGAATGTGGAGGGGGTGCCCTCCTCCTACTCGTTCCCGGCTCTTCCCTGTCCAGCTACTGTGCGCTATCTCTGGCTTGACCTTGTAGTCTCCAGCTGCATTTACTCTGCTGGGAAAGTAACGGCTTTCTGCTATGCTTGCTTTTGCTGCGCACGCGAAACATAATCATTGGCTTCAGCTCATTTGATTTCACTATGTCAGAGGCCCTTATACTGAAGGCCATTCCTTACACAAGCTGTACACGTGATCATTAGTACTGGATCCATCAATAAACACTTATCTTCTTAGGAAGCCCTGTGTGGTGTGACCTGACTAATGACCCTGCTGAGGTCCCTCCCCAGTCTTCACCCCCAAATCTCCAGGAATCTCCCAACCTGGAGCTGGCAGCCCTAGACCCCTGCCCCTCACTGGGGGGGGGACTTGGCAACCCTAGTACTAGTGAAGTGGTAGGATTCAAACCACAGCCGCAGAAAGCCTTTGCCCAGGGATAAAAAGCAATTAAAAGAGGTATTTTGACAAAGGATCTGGCCCTTCCTGCCCCACAGCGTAGTCGCTAACCTTGTTCTTCTCTCCTCTGTTTTATCCCCACATAGGGTTGCCAAGTCCCCCCGGGGGGCGGATTTCCCCCTGCTTTGGTGGCTTGATTTCCGCTGCCGCAGAATTGGGCCCAGGGGGAAACCCCACCCACGCGCGCGCGCCGCCCGGATGTGACATCATGACACCGGGCACGCTGAGGGCGGGGCCACAGCCATTTGAGGGGAAAACATAGAGCCCCCCGCCGCCAGGTAAAAAAGATTTGGCAACCCTATCCCCGCAACAAACATGTGAGGTACGGAAGGCTGAGAGGGATTGTGTAGCCCAAGGGGAACCGGCAGTTTTCCATGGCAAGAGCGTGCATTCGAACCTGGGTCTCTCAGTTCCTAGTCCAACACTCTGTCCGCTACACCATCCTGACGTCATCATGCTGGGCACATTGTTCAGGGGATGCTCTAGCATTTGGGTAAAAAAACCTCTATGGTCACCATAGAGTTTTTACCCAAGTGCTAGAGTGCCCTCCACATGACATGCCTGGTGCGATAACATCATCTCTGGGTGATGTCATCACACCAGGCACATCGGGCATGCCGGGGGGCTCTTTGGGGGTGGGGCTCGGCAGTTTTCCATGGCAAGAGCGTGCATTCGAACCTGGGTCTCTCAGTTCCTAGTCCAACACTCTGTCCGCTACACCATCCTGACGTCATCATGCTGGGCACATTGTTCAGGGGATGCTCTAGCATTTGGGTAAAAAAACCTCTATGGTCACCATAGAGTTTTTACCCAAGTGCTAGAGTGCCCTCCACATGACATGCCTGGTGCGATAACATCATCTCTGGGTGATGTCATCACACCAGGCACATCGGGCATGCCGGGGGGCTCTTTGGGGGTGGGCCCCCCCCCCGGGCCGCTGGCCGGCAGTGGATTGGGGCCCACAATAGTGATAAAAAACCCGCCCGCCCCCATCGGGGGGATGGCAGCCCTAATAATAACCGAAGTGTATTTATTGTGGCATTTTTTCATGTAGTAGTAGAAGAAGAGATTGGGTTTATGCCCCACCCTTCACTACCCAAGGGAGTCTCAGAGCGGTTTACGAACTCCTTTCCCTCCCCCTCCCCACAACAGACACCCTGTGAGGCAGGTGGGGCTGAGAGAGCTCTGAGAGAATTGTCCTTGAGAGAACAGCTCTAACAGAACTACAGCTTGCCCAAGGTCATCCAGCAGCTGTAAGTGGAGGAAGAGAAGAAGAAGAGAAGAGATTGAATTTACACCCCACCCTTCACTACCCAACGGAGTCTCAGAGCGGCTTACAAACTCCTTTCCCTTCCCCTCCCCACAACAGACACCCTGTGAGGTAGGCGGGGCTGAGAGACCTCTGAGAGAAACTGCTCTTTTTCAAGAACAGCTCTGAGAGGACTACAGCTTGCCCAAGGTCATCCAGCAGCTGCAAATGGAGGAGTGGGGAATCAAGCTCGGTTCTCCCAGATTAGAGTCCGCGCACTTAACCACGACACCAAACTGGCACAGTAGGCCACTTTGCGTTCTAGATCAAATCAAGCCTGATCTCTGGAAGTTGGACAATGAAGCGCCCGGCGGGGGGGGGGGGGGAGTCAATTCATTTGAAATGTGCTGTTGGAGGAGAGTTTTACTGACACTATGGACCGCCAAAAAGACATAGCAGTGGGGCCTAGATCAAACCAAGCCTGAACGTTCCCTAGAAGCTAAAATGACCAAGCTGAGGCTGCCGCGAGAAGACGAGAGGTTTGAGTCCAGTGGGACCTTTAAGACTAGCAAAGTTAGCAATGAGCTCCACGTGTTGATTCTTCTTCTTCACCCAAAGAGTAAGCAACCCGTGGAATTCCCTGCCACAGGAAGTGGCGGCGGCTACAAGCATGGACGGCTTCAAGAGAGGATTAGGTAAACATACGGAGCAGAGGTCCATCAGTGGCTCTTAGCCACAAGATATAGATAGGGACTCTGTATTTGGGGCAGTGATGCTCTGTCTTCTTGGTGCTTGGGGAACAACAGTGGTAGGGCTTCTGGAGTTCTGGCTCCGCTGGTGGACTTCCTGATAGCCTCTGGGTTTTAGCCACTGTATGGCCACTGGCCTGATCCAACCACTGGCCTGATCCAACATTGCTTCTCTTATGTTCTTACATAAAGTTTAATGTTGGGTATGAGCTTTCTTGTGCATGCACACAAAAGCTTATACCAGGGATAAAACTTTGTTGGTCTTAAAAGGTGCCCCTGAACTCAAACATAAGAACATAAGAACATAAGAGATGCCAATGTTGGATCAGGCCAAAGGCCCATCCAGTCCAACACTCTGTGTCACACAGTGGCCAGAAATACCAGTGCCATCAGGAGGTCCACCAGTGGGGCCAGGACATTAGAAGCCCTCCCACTGTTGACCCCCCCCCCCAAGCACCAAGATGACAGAGCATCACTTGCCCCAGAGCCCCTATCTATACCTTGTGGCTAATAGCCACTGATGGACCTCTGCTCCATATGCTTATCTAATTCCCTTTTGAAGCCGTCCATGCTTGTAGCACCCACCACTTCCTGTGGCAGTGAATTCCACGTGTTAATCACTCTTTGGGTGAAGAAGTACTTCCTTTTATCCGTTCTAACCCGACCGCTCTGCAGTTTCATGGAGTGCCCAACATTGTTCTGTTGCCTCAGACCACCACAGCTAACCACCTGAATCTATCACTGAAAAAGATGATAAAGCCAGGAAAACCTGGAGGCAACAGGAGATGAGGAAGAAGACCCAACCTGAGCTGGATTGACGCAGTGAAGGAAGCCACAAAGGCCCCCCATTTGCAAGACCTGAGCAAGGCTGTTAAAAAGAGGATGCTTTGGAGGTCATCCATTCATAGAATCATAGAATGTTAGAGTTGGAAGGGACCTTGCAGGTCATCCAGTCCAGCCCCCTGCACTCTGCAGGAGTATAGCAAAAAGGTAGCCCTACAACATACCCGAAGGCCGTCCAGCCTCCGCTTGAAAACATCCAGCGAAAGACCACCCACCACCTCCCGAGGCAGACTGTTCCACTGCTCAACCACTCTGACAGTTAGGAAGTTTCTCCTGATATTTAGTCGGTATTGACTCCTTTGTAACTTCCACCCATTAGACCTAGTCTTGCAATCCGGAGCAAGAGAGAATAGATCTGCTCCATCTTCTACATGACAGCCCTTCAGACACTTGAAGACTGCAATCATGTCCTCTCTAAGCCTTCTCTTTCCCAGGCTAAACATCCCCAACTCTTTCAGCCTTTCCTCATAAGACTTGGATTCCAACCCTCTCACCATCCTGGTTGCCCTCTTCTGGACACGCTCAAACTTGTCAACATCCTTCCTCAAATGTGGTGCCCAAAACGTGACACAGGACTCCAGGTGAGGCCTGACCATAGCAGAACAGAGCGGAATTACCACCTCCTGTGATCTGGACACGATGCTTCTGTTAATGCATCCTAAGACAGTCACATTGAACTGCAGGCTCATGTTTAGCTTGTGGTCAACCAGAACACCTAGATCCCTTTCACATGTGCTGCTGTCAAGCCAAGTCGATTCATAGGGTTGTTGTAAGTTGAGAATGAGTTGTGGCCAGGGCTTTTTTTGTAGAAAAAGCCCAGCAGGAACTCATTAACATAATAAGCCATACCCAACAGCAGAAACTCATTAGCATATTAGGCCACACCCCTGATAGTACAGCTCATTAGCCTATTAGGCCATACCTCCATGTTACCAGAAGTGTGGTCATCAAGCCACACCCACCTTTTGCTTCTTATTCTGTTTACCTTGTTTGTTGTCCAAACCCAGGGCCTTTTTTTGTAGCAGGAACTCCTTTGCATGTTAGGCCACACACCCCTAATGTGGCCAATTCCAATGAGTTTCTGCTATTGGGTGTGGCCTGTTATGCTAATGAGCTCCTGCTGGGCGTGGCCAACTCAGGAGCCAGCCGGAACTCTGTTCCTGTGCGTTCCTGCCCAAAAATAGCCCTGGTTGTGGCCATCTTGAACATTTTCCCTGGAAAGTTCAGAAAAACAAAGCTGCAAATTCATCCACGTGCCTTGGTGTTTTGTTCTCCGGCGCACCGGCAGTCTGTAGAACAGACATAGTTACACAACAAAGCACAGTTTGGAACGCCAGCAGCCCTTCCCTCTTAAAAGCAAAATAAACATATCATCCAGGATGGCTTCTTGCCTCCCGTATGTGCCATGGAAGCGGTGCACTGAATGGGCACCCCGAGGACCGGATTTCACTTTGAAGAAAGAGAAAGCCTCGTAAAGAGATCTGCATTCCCTCTTCTGTCTGGCTCTGTGAAATTTTGCTCTCAAAAAGCAACAGCCCAGCCCAGGAGTTGTCTGACGGGGAACAGCCCAAAGTCTCTCATCTTCCTCTGTGCAGATAAACAAAACCGAAACGTCTCTGACAGAGAACGAGAGGAAGAGAAGCAGCACTGGGCAATGGGAAATTATCTCTAAAACGGAGTTTGTCTACTTGAAACGGGGAGCGCTTCACTTTCCCTAGTGATTTTCTCTGTGTGTCTCTCCAAAGCCTACTGGGGGGAGAAAAAACCGTGTGCTGCTTATCAAAGACAAGCCAGCAAATGCAAACTCATGTATCGGTGGCGAGGCCAAGGCTGAACAAACATAAAAAACCCGCCTGAGCATGAGAAGAGAGGCTTGTGGAGGAGCTGTCTGTCAGTTTATGGGCTCTTGATCGCTATGGTAACTAAATGGGGCCTTCATATTGTGAGCTCCTTAGAATCATAGAATCATAGAATGTTAGAGTTGGAAGGGACCTTGCAGGTCATCTAGTCCAACCCCCTGCACTCTGCAATAGCATAGCTGAAAGAGAGCCCTACATACCTACAACATGCCCGAAAGATGGTCGTCCAGCCTCCGCTTGAAAATGCCCAGCGAAGGAGCCTCCACCACCTCCCGAGGCAGACTGTTCCACTGCTCAACCACTCTCACAGCTAGGAAGTCTCTCCTGATATTTAGCCAGTAACGACTTCCTTGTAATTTCCACCCATTAGATCTAGTCTTGCAATCCGGCGCAAGAGAGAACAGAATCATAGAATGTTAGAGTTGGAAGGGACCTTGCAGGTCATCTAGCCCAGCCCCCTGCACTCTGCAGGAGCACAGCCGAAAGACAGCCCTACAAAATACCCGGAAGATGGTCCTCCAGCCTCTGCTTGAAAACATCCAGCGAAGGAGCATCCACCACCTCCAGAGGCAAACTGTTCCACTGCTCAACCAATCTGACAGTTAGGAAGTTTCTCCTGATACTTAGCCGGTATCGACTCCCTTGTAATTTCCATCCATTAGATCTAGTATAGATAGGAACTCTCAGGCTGGGGCAAGTGATGCTCTGTCTTCTTTGTACTTGGGGGGGGGGACAGTGGGAGGGCTTCGAGCATCCTGGCCCCACTAGTGGACCTCCTGATGGCACCTGGAAATTATATGGGTTGAAATAGGGAGGCCAAAAGGAAACTTAACACTGGGAGTTTGTTATCGCCCACCAGATCAAAAGATAGAGGAGGATTATAAAATGATGAATGAATTAAAAACACTGTGTTGTAATAGGTGATTTAACTACCCACACATTTATTGGGTCAATATGTGTTCTAGTCGAGAAAAAGAGATTGAGTTTGTAGACACTCTAAATGACTATGCTATGGAGCAGATGGTCACGGAACCTACCAGGGGAGTGGCGATCCTTGATTTGGTCCTAAGTAACACTCAAGATCTGGTGAGAGATGTAAAAGTGATTGCACCGCTTGGGAACAGTAATCATAATGTTGTTGAGTTCAACGTTTGTATAAATAGGGAATTGGCCAAAAAGACTGACACAACCACTTTTAACTTTAAAAGGGGCAACTTCTCTGATATGAGAATGTGGGGAGGGGACATGTGGGGAGGAAACTGAAAGGAAAAGTAGAAAGGGTCAAAACCATTGGGGAAGCTTGGAAACTATTTAAAACTATGATCCTAGAAGCTCCAAAAATATATTCCGCAGGTTAGGAAAGGCACAAACAGGTACAGAAAAAAGCCTGCATGGTTAACAAACAAAGTAATGGAAGCTGTAAAAGGTAAAAAGGATTCCTTTAAGCGGTGGAAAGCTAGTCACAGTGAGGCTGATAAAACGGAACACAGGCTATGGCAAATAAAATGCAAGTCTGTAGTCAGGCAGGCAAAAAGGGAATATGAGGAGCATATAGCAAAAAACGTAAAAACCAACAATAAAACTTTCTTCAAATACATTAGAAGCAGGAAACCAGCCAGGGAGGCAGTGGGGCCCTTGGATGACCAAGGGGTAAAAGGAGTACTGAAGGATGATAGGGAAATGGCTGAGAAGCTAAATGCATTTTTTGCCTCTGTCTTCACTGTGGAAGATGAGAAGTGTTTGCCCACTCC